>NW_008679097.1:32935-63986 GCF_000695815.1 Acanthisitta chloris | reverse complement strand
GAGGGATGCGGCAAAAACAGCGGCTGCATGAGAAGGATGCTGAGGAAGAGATCCTTCGTGACAGCGACCTGTCGGGAGGTACCTCCTGCCCGGGTACCTGCCCGGGGGAGGAAAATCCCAGGGGGTCTCGACGTCCCTCGAGAAGGTCCTTGGTGCAGCAGAAAGGCTTTGAACCTCTTATCTCTGCCCGCGGATCTCCCACGCTGCCCCGGGATGTGCCAGTTCCCTCCATTTGCGACTTTTGCAGGAGGGAACCTGAGACTATCCCTCTAGGGGAGAAACTAAACAGCCACCCGTGGGCCATTTCCCCACGGAGAGAGTGTGGGCTGCAGAACGGCCTTGCGGTCCCCGGGTTTTAAACCTTGTTTCTACAGTAAATTCCACATAGAAACTCCATCTTCCTCCTTTCCGAACCCAAAGCAAGGATTTTGATTCCTTTTTCACCCCAAAACAGGGATTCGGGACTCATGTTTGCAAACAACGTGAGAAATCCCGGCTGGAAACAACTCCGGTTGCCCTCTCCCTGCTCCCCTCTTTGCAAAGACCTGGGAATGGCTTTCTTTGGAAGCTCTCCCGACAAAAACTGTTTTCCATGGCTAAAACTACCAACTAATGCTGTATCTCTTATTTGAGGACCTCTGCAAGGCACCCGCGGGCTCTGGAGCCACACTCTGCGGTGCTGCAGATTCCTGACCCTCTTTGCTTTGCAGTTGCAGTACAGAGAGTTAAAACACCCCAAAAAATTGGTTAATCATCTTCCCACCTCCTTATAACAGAAGAACACCTAGTAAAACGGTCCCTTTTGCACAACCGCTCGCTAGTTAAATACAAGTGATTTGGAGGGGGGGGGGGGCTTTAAAAATGTTCTGCAGGGAACTGAGTGCTCGGATGGCATTCCCGGGAAAGATGCAAAGTGGATAATTGAAATGTCCGGCACAAGGTGGGAAAACTTTCCAGAGCCCTGGTTGTTATGCCCTGAAGTTAAACGATTTTTGCAGAGAAGCTGTTGCCGTTTTTTAGTGAGAATCAGCCTGATAACGGTAATTGAACTGGTACATCCATAATCCATGTTCCCGTTGCACATCTGTTTTTTGGGCGGAGAAGGAGATGTACGTGTGGGAAACACGGAGAGGAATAGGGAAGAATTCTGTTAAAAACCCCGAACCACAAACGAAAAAAACAAACAAAACCCACCAAAGCAAAAGATAAAAATTGCCGCAGAACTCACTAAAAATTCGATTAATTAACCCAGAAATGGTTTTGCTTTTCCTGTTCTCAGAATCGGTTGCAAAATTACAGTACACCCTAGCGCGTTTTGTTCATCACCTCAGCTCCGCACTCGGAATCTCCCTCAAATTCACGTTTTTAAAATATAACAAATCATTTGACATTAAACCTCCTTAAAATCGGTACACGAGGGAATTTCTCCCTGGCCGCCAGACGCTAGGACCAAATCTCTTTCTCCCGCAGATATTGCGGGCTACCTGCGCTGCAAGATGCTGCCCCAGGGTTTATATTGTAGCATAATTCTTCCAGCATTATTCGTTTCTCCGTTGGAAACGATCGAATTCGAACAGTTCGATCAAAGCACCACGGGCTGAAGGGCTTTTCCCGCACCCGCAGCCTCGAGGCTCCTGCGGGGCCGCCGCCGCTCCGGGGCGGCACGGGTCACCCGTGTCCCCCCAGCCACACGCGTGGGGCTGTTGGACACTGTGCTGAGCCCTTAAAATGTATCGAAATGTGCCTTTGCAGCCCTAGGGTTGAAGTGAGAGCGGGTCAGACCCGCGGGGAGGTCCGAACCAGACCAACCCTGACCAGATTTAACGGCTGCGATTGAGGCAGACACAGCCGGGCTGGGAATTTTGCGCTGGTACAGCGGGAAAGGGTTTGTTCTTTCCACTGGGAAGAGGTTTTCGAGCAGAGTTGGAGCGAAGCCCTGGTGCTGATTTGCCCCGCAGCCCCAGAAAAGGAAAACAGAAATATGTCCAAATATTGCGATAAATAAATGGGTATGGAGAGATTCTGCTGGAGGGGAGAGAGAACAGAGTGAGGAAGAAGACCAAATGGACGAAGCAGACAGAAACACACACAGAAAGACAGAAAGACAAAGGGAAAAAAAAAAAAAAGATAAGAAAGAAAATAAAATAAAGAAAACAAAAGAAAGAACGAGACAGAAAGAGAGAAAGAAAGAAAGAAAGAAAGAAAGAAAGAAAGAAAGAAAGAAAGAAAGAAAGAAAGAAAGAAAGAAAGAAAGAAAGAAAGAAAGAAAGAAAGAAAGAAAGAAAGAAAGAAAGAAAGAAAGAAAGAAAGAAAGAAAGAAAGAAAGAAAGAAAGAAAGAAAGAAAGAAAGAAAGAAAGAAAGAAAGAAGAGAGACAAAGAGAGAAAATAAAGAGAAATGAAGAGCAAGAGAGTGAGAAAGAGAGAAAGGGTAAAATAAACAAACGGAGAAAAAGGGAAACGGAGAGGCAAAAAAGAAGGAAACAAATTGTAAGAAAGAAATTAAGAGAATAAGGAAAATAAAAAGAAAGAGGAAAAGCAGGCAAGCAAGAAAGAAAGAGAACAAAGATGAAGAAAGGAAGGGGGAAGGAACAAAGTAAAAGGCAGAAAAAGAGAAAGAAAGAAAGAAAGAAAGAAAGAAAGAAAGAAAGAAAGAAAGAAAGAAAGAAAGAAAGAAAGAAAGAAAGAAAGAAAGAAAGAAAGAAAGAAAGAAAGAAAGAAAGAAAGAAAGAAAGAAAGAAAGAAAGAAAGAAAGAAAGAAAGAAAGAAAGAAAGAAAGAAAGAAAATTAGAGAGAAATCACAAAAGCAAAACCACCAAAGCAAATATAACAGCAAGCACGGAAAGGGAAATTATTTCCTTGCAAAACCAATAATAAGACATAAACAATCTAATTTTTTCCCTGGAAAACGGGGTGAACTGGAGGGAAAGTTTCCCGCGGGCTGAACAGAACGGGCCCCGCTGCCGTTATCCATGGCCGGGCCCGCGGAACGCAGGGACGAAGGGAAAACATCCCGGGATCGGGTCTGGAAGGCGAGGAATTATGGACAATTGCTCCTTCTATCCCTGGTCTTTCCCGTGTGCAGGGCCACGAGCTAGAACACAAGTTTAACAGCGATTCCCCCGTGGTTTTTCCACACATTCCTGGCCCGAGCTGCACACCCGCTGTGCGCCCGGGAATCCCGGCGTAATTCCCGGTGTAATTCCCGGCTGGAGAGCGCGGCGCGCCCGGCTCCAAGCTCCCTCCGCCGGCTCCGTAGGTGGCCGTGTATATTTTGGTTGAAGTAGTGTTTATGTTAATGAAAAAAACCGAGATTACAAACAGACCACTGAATGCCCGCGGTCTTGCTGCCGGATTGCTCTAAACTGGGTACTTTTAAGCTAAGCAGTTTTGGGGAGCAAATATGATTATATATATAATGGTTAGTTTTAGCAAAAAGACGTTTGGAATATTTGGGGAGCCTCGGGCTCTCCTTCCCTTTGGTTTCGTGGTGTTGCAGGCAGGGATGGAGGAGGTCTGGAGTGAGAAATCTCCCATAGTTAGCCGTAAACCCAACCAAAACGAGCCCTGAGCTCCTGGAGGAGGGAAGGGGAATGAAGGGTTCAGCTCGCCCTCCCCGAATCACCCTGATTCCATAGAGGGATTCTCAGTAGTAGATGGAAGTATATCCCCCAAAACCTCTGCTGGTGGGAGCATAGTCCGCAGGGGTTTGTCCTTGACGGGTGAAGATTGGTAGAAGGTGAAATTCACTCCAAAATTCCCGTTAATTTACCCATTTAGGATGGCAAAATCTATCTATCTATCTATCTATCTATCTATCTATCTATCTATCTATCTATCTATCTGTCTATCTATCTATCTATCTATCATCTATGTCTATAGATATAGATATCTCTCTCGATATATATACATACAATTCTAGTCCTTTAAAATGCAGCTAAGAAAGAACGAATTAATTAATTTACATAAGAATAAGAATATAGAGAGGTTTTTATTGATTTTTGGGGAGCGGAACAGCAATCACCATCTTTTTACTTTGATTTCAGAGTTTGCCTTTCAGCTCAGTTTCCTTCTGGCTTCTTAAAACCCTTCTCCAAAATGATTATTGACCCCCAATTCTTCTATCCCCATCTGCATCTACAAGTTTGAGTAATGATAGTAAAAAAATCAGATTTTTACAGCTCCTTTTTTTCTCCCGTTTGATCATTTCCCAGCGTGCAGGGATCCCCTTTGGGTCCCAGAGGGAGGTTTCTCCCCCCCTAGGAGTTCTGTGAGCAAACGTGTCCTCAGCGTTTGGCATCTCACTCCCTTTCAACACTTTCCTTTTGTGGGCAAAAGCTCTCGGCAGAGGAGTCTTTCCAGCACAGCCAGGCAGACCTGGAGGATCTGTACATTCAGATGGTTTACTACTGTTATGACTCCTCATTGAGTAAAGCACAAAGCAAATCAGAGCATAAACAAGTTGCTGGTGGAAAGGGTTGTGAATAGAATTTGGGGGGAGTGAGACTTTAGCAGGGAAAGGAGTCAAGAAAACAAGGGGGAAAAGGGAATATGAGAAATCTCTACCCAAAATTTTCTAAATGGAATGTCTGTGTGGCAGTAGGGGTGAAGAAGGGGAGAATTCCATCTGGATTTGGGAGTCAGAGGAATACACTGGAAACAGCTTTTTCTCACTTAAAATATCTTTAGGGGATCAAACCATCTCCCTGCAAAGACAAAGATTCACAAAGGAGTTTAGTGCAACCACAGAGAAGTTTCTGTGTTCTCTCCTCACACCTGGAATTAACCTTTATTCCACGATACTTTTTTACCCCCCTCTCTCTTCCTTTTTTTTCCTAGTGACATTAAGCAATTCTGTAGGAGGAAATGTCAAGGCAAGGAAAAAAACCCAACCCAGGAGAGATTGCTTTGAAGAACAAGCTCTCAAAAGTAATTCTATGCTGTTAGAGCCAGGTAGGCCCTGCAGAGGTGCCAGGGGTGGGGGACAACAGGGCAGGGGGTCCAGGGATCCCCCATAAACACTGTAGCAGGGACAGCACAGTGCTGGTCCCTGTGGGCAGTGCTGGACCCTGTGAGCATCCCTTGCGTGGGGACCAGCTAAAGGACAGGCACACAGGGCTGTCCCTTAGCCTGACACACACACGTGTGGAGACACACACACACACACACACATGTACACACACTCACAGACACCCCCTTTCCCCCCCTCTCCTCCTGTAACCCCCACATCCGCCCGCGCTGCTCTCTAGAAGCACTAATGATGCCGCGGAGCAGCTCTGCCGTGTGAGGCAAGAGCAGATGAAAGTGATGTCACATTAATGTCAGCTCACAAGTCGAGCCCACACAGCCTTGATTGCTCTTATTAATCTTGCCAATTTGTCTGTCAGCACTTGGCTAATCCCTAAATAGCCTCCCAACAGGTGCTTTATGCTTCCGCCACATCCCTCCTCGCTGGCACCCCCGGGAGCCACGGGAACCCTCCCCCGGTGACATGGGTTTTCTCCTGGCCATCCCGGCCCGGCTCTGCTCCCCCGGGAGGGCTGCAGGGGAGAGAGGCGACTTTGCAGATGTTGTTTAGTCTGTCCAAAAGAGGACTTGGAGTTTTGGGCTTCCCAAAAGGAAGCTATGAGAAGAGATGCTGGAGAAACTGGGAGGTGGCAGAGGGGGAATTACCTGGGGGTGAGCAAAACCTCTGTGTGGTTTGATCCCACATTGCAATTCGAGAACATATTTATGGCACATCTCCCTTGTTCTTATTTGTGGCTTTGGTGGTTTTACGGAGAGGGGAGAGAAGATTAAAACAAAAGATTCCAGTTAAGATGCAGTGGAAAAGCCACATTACACCCTAAGGAGTTTTAGCATAGAATCTCAGACTGGTTTGGGTTGGAAAGACCTTAAAGCTCATCTTGTTCCATGGGCAGAGAGACCTTCCACTAGCCGAGGTTGCTCCTAATTTCTCTGTGTTTAACCAGCAGTTCTTGTTGTCTCTTTCCTCTCTGTACCTGCTGTGCTTTTCCCCCACTGAATAATTTCTACCCGGTAACCCAATATGTTGAGACTCATCTTTACATATTATTTACCATTTTTATTTCTCTCCAGTATTTAAAACTCATTTTAAGGCCTCTTTTTCTCCCTGTTGTCTCTAAACTTGCCATAAAGCTAAAGAAACAATAAAGACCCCAGAACTAAACTATGTTCTTTGGGTTTAATCTACTGTTTATCCTGGAGTTAATCTGAGGGTTGATTAGTTTCTTTACTAGGCTATCAGAAAATCCATTGGCTTATTAGAGTGCATATTTAGCCATAAAGCACCTGAAATGTCAATTCTTTAGTAAAAGACTAAAGTGATCATGTTGCAAAGCTTAATCTTCCTAAGGTCGTTGTTTAGCACAGTGATCTTAATCATAAAACACAGATTTGGGGATTAAAACTGTTAACTGCTCAGCCAAATTAACTCCTAGACCCTTTTAAGTGCTAAAACAAAGTTCAGGCTGTTTTCTTCTCTCTTCATTAAGAGAAAAAAAATGGATTTATTTCTGTTTGGCAACTGTTGCATGAGATGCTTTGCACACAGGTTCCAAGCCCTCTGCGTGGCACTGGTGGATCCTCCTGCCATTCACTGAGGAGATGCTCTGCTCTGCTCTGGAGGAAGAGTTGCCAAAGCTGCCTTCATGCAGCAGGTTCCTAGTTTATATCCAAAGTTGGCTCAGGCTATTTCCAACCCAGCAGGAAGGAAGAGCTTTCAGGAGCATCTTCATTTTGCCAAGAGCCTGGAAAGTTGGGAAGTATAGCCACTAAATGAGCTCAGGGCTGTTCATCATTAACCCTTGGATGCTTCAGATTAAGTCCTAAAAGCTCTTTTAAAGCCCCATTCCTAACTGCAAGATGTTTCACTCCAACCTGACCTGGATTTATTATCAGGAGACACATAGATTTCTTTCCTTTCTTCCTCCCCAAGCCATTTATTTCATCCAAGAAGTCTATCCATCATGGTGTGCTGGAACCAACCTTCAATCCAAGGATATTCTTAGCTCCACAGCATGTCAGGAAACGACTCCCAGCCCTGTGTGATGCAAATATTTGGACGAGCAAGAGGTAGGAAAGATTGTCCAAATGTTTACTAAAGGCTGCTGATAGCCTAAGGATTTATAACTGGTGGATACTGGCTGCCCCCACACAGCTCCTCTAGCAGGTGCAGCCAGTTTCAACATGACACATGGGATGTGTGTGCTCTGGGAAAGGGGAGGCAAGAGAAAGGCAGTTTCACAGGTCTTAGCTCCCTTTTCCCAGCTGCTTACTGGTCTAGAGCCCTTGGAGAGCTTCCTTTTCCTAGCTGCTTACTGGTTTGGAGCCCATGGAGCAGTAAGACAGGACAGATCTACTCTAATGCTCTGTGCCCCGGAGAGCAATTCAACCCATTGCTAACATTTCAACCCAAAACACAAACCCTGCGAGTGTTTAGTTGGAATTTCCTAAGTGAAACCAATGCTTTCAACAATTTAGGCCTATCAAAATATTCCCTGTCACACTCCTTCAGTGCTGTGGTGGAGGAAATTCATGACATTGTTCTAGTTATTGTTCTTGGCATTTCACTTCCTAATTTCCACTGCTTGGATTGGAGCTCTTGTGTCTCACAGCAAGTCCTGATTGCTGCTGTGGGCACATCAGAAGTGCTAGCAGAGCAGTTTTAACCATTTCTGGGGGTCAAATAGCTACAGCTTTTCAGAGCCCACTGGAAATGCTCCATACCCATTGCCAGGTAGTCTCTACCCTGTCCTTCCAGCCAGAAGAGGAGTGGATCCAATACAGATCAGGCTGATGAACTGGACATGGAAATATAGTCAAGGGAAGTCAAGTGCCTTGCCCAAAGGCAGCTCTGGTGCCTTCATACCCCATCCTGTAACCTGCTATCTCCATTCTACTGCCTCAGCAGGTACTGCATGAACCAGAGTGACCTCAGAGGGCTCCAACCCAACCTTCTGCTTCAAGCAGGTCCATCACCAGCACTAGATAGGTTCAGCCATGGCTTTGCTTAGCTGAGCCTTGGAAACATTCAACACAGAGTCTATCAATAATGAATATTGACAGCAGAGGATCTGTCAGTGTCCTCATGTCCATCCCACCAGGTTATGAAGCTCTGCTATCAAAGCAGCAGCTGTTTTGGCCTTAAGCATTTCCCCTCCCATGTTATTGGGAAACAATCTCCTATGAAACAGAAGAAATCAGCACAGCATTGAGTCACTCAATGGTAAGTCCTTCGCCTCCACTATTTAGCAAGTTTAGCTGGTGCTGGGAACATGAACTCATGCATTTAGCCTGCTACAGGCACCCAGACAAGGAGCTTTTCTTAGGAAGGAGCAGCAATTGCATCTGCTGCTGCAAAGCCTTTAATTCATCACAGCCCTGCACGAGGAGACTTTCCCCACTGCTCACGTGGGGAATACAATGCTCCTATTGTTTTTCCAAGGGAAGATTTCAGAGTTTCAGGCTGTTGTGTTTTCTATTTGTTACCTGACTCATTCCAATAACTTTCCTGAGAGAGGGTTAAGACTATTTGAAGCAACTAAAGAAACTATTACAGGCTGAGGGTCAGATTATGAGTGTTACCTCTTCGGGTTTGTTTAAGAAACTAAGAAGAGAACTTGATGTTCTTCTAGGGGGAAAGAAGTTGTGTAATAAACTATATGGGGAAAAAAAAGAACTAAGTGCTCAAATTCCAAAGTCATCTGTTGTACTCCAGGAAGGGTTTTTTATATGTTAAAAGAATTCAGTCCTGTGTTTGATGTCACATTCTCAGTGTGACCTTAGATGTGGAGTCATAAGTCAGACTAATCTGGAGTATTTCACAACAGTTACCCACCAGTGCTGGAAATGTGCTTCCTTGTCAAGGATCTGGAGCCATCAGCTGGCTCCAGGCCACAGGGATGCAAGGAAGAACCAGACCCATCTGGTAAAGTGCCTGGTTGGTAGCTGGGACCAGCATTGGAAGTGTAGAGAGATCTACAGGTCTCTTGCTGGTCATGCCAACGTGTTTGTGCATTGATGTCTTCAGTTTGTCTTAGCTGCCAGACTTGGGATTCTATTTGCCCTCCAGTGGAAATGGTATATGGGGCAGGAAGAGTCTTCCTGCAGGTCTCCCTCCATGGGGGATTGCACATCTGTGCCTGGCTCTTCCCTTCCTCCAGACCCATCTTGTTCCAGCCAGACCCAGACCTGACTCAGCATGTACAGCATGGTGGGAATGTGAGGGATTAGGTGAAGGAAAAGACAGGAGGGCTTGGTGGGGACATGCACACAATCCTCCCACCAAACTTCCTAAGGAATTTCCCTTGGAGAGAGAATTCAGATTCTCTGTTATCTTTCCATACTGCTGAGCCACTGGGTTGGGAACTCATACCCTCTTTTCCATCCAGGTGAGGGAGATCAATCCATTTCTGAAGCCCTGAAATTTAAGCATCTCCCATGGGTTCTTTTCACCTGGAATCACTCTGCTCTGTGTCTTACCTTTGTCAATGAAGTCCAACAAGGAGAAGGTGGCAAATCCAGTAGGATTTGGCCCAGGGATAGTCCAAGGATAAAAAAATGAGCTCAGTCCCTGGTACATCCCAGAGCATTTGGGCTTGGAGGGTTTGAGCTTATGGTCCAGCCCAGCATGGTGCTTTTAGCTCTATATAATCAGATGCTTTTCCTAAAGCAAACCATTCCTAACAGCTTGGAAGGTTTGAATTCTACAGGATTTTCCCTGCCTCATCTGCCAGGGAACATGCAGGACTCCCTGGAACTCCTCTTCCTTGGAGTAAATCACAGTGTGGGGCTGCCTTATCTCAACCAGAGCCCCTGTCCAGGAATGTTGCACTGTCCAGCCCTTGGGCCACCCACCCCTGAGCCCAGGCAGCAGCATCTGCTCCAGACCCAAGCTCTGACCCTTCAGAGGCATATTTTGCAAGGTCAGGAGGCTGGGTGGTAAAAAGGGTGTGGGGAATAGCAGAGAGACACTTGAGGCTGGATCTGCAGAGAGATTTCAGGGGGATGTTTACACTGGTCATTAAGTGCAGACTTGAGCCTGTTTCCCACTCCAGATTTGCTGCTCATTTGTGTTGTTTGCATGCAATCATCAGGTACAGACAAATGCCATCTTCTGGATGAGGGTAACCAACATACTTTGCACCCTTGGCTGCATGACTTGATCCAAGCAGACCAAGGAAGGGTTGGATGTTTCAGGCAGTTTTGCTAGGCATCACCTTATCCCTTGATCATTCCTATGGCAATGAAGCTTGAGCACGAGCTGAGACGTTGTCACGTGCCAAAGGGAAGTATAAACAAGCAGCAAAGCCATATGAAGGCACATGGAGAAAGGGAGAAACAGCTCTGTTGGATGGAAGTAAGGGGTGTCCATCTGAAATAGGTGGAGAAAAAGCTCTGAGTGTTGTTTCACCCATCATAGAACATTTCTTTTCATGTCACGTTGAGGTGATTCACCACCTGTCAACTTGGCAGCAGAAAGGATTGCAGAAAATACCTCTGCACTGGACAGCTAAAGTCCATTTTGGACACATTGAGGAGGTATTTCCCCCCTGTGTGGAAATGTTTTCTGGGAGCAGGTCAAAAAGTCATTCTATGTGAAGTTTCTCTGTGAAGTCTCTGTTGAGATTGACTGGGAGGACCAACAAATTGTCTTCATCCAAGAAATAGCTGTGGAAGAGGTCACCGAACATGGTCTTACTGTCCTTTGGGAACAGGGAGAGACTGTTTCTATATCCCTTTTCCAGGACATGTTTCAGTAAAGAGAGGGCAAATGGGAAAAAGGGAATGCCCAAGCAAATTTTGACTTTCTCCAGTTGCTAAACTGAAATCAGATCGTTATTTTTTTGCACAGCCACTTGTGTATAAATCATTGAATACAGGGGGAAACATCATTTCCTCTTCTCTAAGGGCTGCTATCCAATTACCTAGTAAAATGAGGATTCAGGGACCAATCTAGAGAGTTGAACCATGAATTCTTAGATTCATAGAATCATCAGGGTTGGGGGAGACTTCTAACATCATCAAGTCCAACAATTAATCTGTCACTGCTGTAACCCCTAAACCATATCCTCCAGCACCAGATCCAGATACCTCTTAAACACTTCTAGGGATGGTGACTTCCTTAACTACTCAATGAAATAAGTTCCTCCAACTCCTACTGAGCATTTGGAGCAAGTGGCTGAGTTTCAGAACCCAATTGCTAAGCCTGAAGCTTGGGAAGTTAGTTTTGTCCACCACCCAGCCCAGCTGCTCCTCCCTCCTTGCCATCCTGTCCTTGTCCCACTGAAAATCCTCAAGGCTGAGCCACCACAGAATTCAAATCCCATTTCAGCCCTCACTTCCCTCTGTGGCAGAGCTTGGGAGTCTCCCTGCCTCCCTCCCTCTCTCTCCGTGCAGCTGCTCAGCTCTGCGAGGGAAAGGCTCCCAGATGTGCTTGGGAGGGAGTGGGCAGAACCCTGAATTCCACTCTGTGCCGTGTGGACTCTTTGTATATTTTGTTTTCAGGAGAAAATATGTTGAGTCCTTGGAGCAAGGCTGAGGATCAGCCCTAGGAGCACACGAACATCAGAGCTAGGAGGTCCTGCAAGTCTTTGCCCTTGGCTTGCCTTTGCCTGCAGGATGGAAGCAACTCTGGGCATCAGCAGCAGCTGAAGTTCATCTGTATCACACAACAGGTCCCTAAACCCATTCCTGGACATTGTTCAAGGCCACCAAATGCTTTGATTTGAGCTTTGCTCACAAGCCACTAACACCTAAACACCCACACTTGGTATTTTGGGGATTTTTGGCTCATAAATGATGTGCTGTATCAGATCAATAAATATTCACACACTCACAAGTGTTTTCTGGTGTTGGTTTCATTGCATTTGAAGTGCATTTAGCTGTGGGAATTGGTAGCTACTTGATTCTAGCGTGAGACAATGCATTGATGAAGTGTTGGCCTTCATTTAGTTAATCACTTCATTGATGTGTAAGCCCAAAATGGGAGAAAATCATTGTTCCCATGGCAACAGGAACTCAGCAAATGATTTCCTATCACAGCTTGGCAAAAGAAGAAGAAGAAAGTGGTGTAATTTGTTCCCATTAAGCAAGCACAGAGGATTCCTGCTCAATCTCTACTCTGCTTCTGCTGTGAATTAAGGGACCCAAAGTCAGCTGAGAACCACATAAAAAAGCAACAAAACAAGCTGTGCTTTAGTGACTATTTGTAGTTCTGCCACCAAAACCATTTCCCTTCTGCTTTCCAGGTTTCTGGCTAACACCACCAGTGACTGTCACAGCCAACCTGGTCATTTGGGGATGTCATGCACAGGGGTTTAACCACGCAGGAGCTGTGTGTGTGCAGGAGGATTGAGGACATCCCCAGCCACACTGGTTTGGAGACAGGGCAACCCTCACCTCAAGGGTGAATGCTTAGAAATTGGAGGCAAAACCAACTTTGGAGCAAGTAATTAGGAAAAGTGAGATCAAGTCATGTGCATTAAAGAACCCAAACCTCATCTTTACTGAGGTTTTCCCTTCTTCTACTCTAGGAGACACTGATGACTGGGTCATCTCAAGGGTTTTGATGTAAAAAATCCCTGTTAGCACTGTGATAGAGGAACTCAGGTCTTTCAGTCCTCCAAATTTCTCCCCAGACCAAGATTTTCTCATCCTGGTGGTGAGCTGTGGGTCCTAGAAGTTGCTTTATGCTCATGAGTCACCACTTGGAAGATCATCCTGGCCAGTTTTAGGAAGAGAAATGGCTCTACAATGCCATGGGGTGACCTATCTATGCACCTGTGTGAGGTGTGAGACTCCCATCCACTCACCCAACCAGGGTGGAGACATCTCTACCACCTTCCCATTCTCCTGGGTGCTCCACCTCTAAACCCAATCCCATCAAGCATGGGAAACTGGCAACACAAACCCCATCCTGGATTCCAACCCAACCCCACCAGCTTCTCTGGAGGCACCAGGAGACATGAACCTGCTCCATCCTGGGAGCCACCACAAAACAGGTTCACACTGAGCTAATTAGTGCTAATTGTGCCACTTGATTATCACCCCAGCCTTGCCCTGGGCCGGCTGATAAGGGTATCAGGGAGATAAAGAGCTCTCAGCACAGGTAAGTGGGAAGTGTCAGACCTGTGCTGGGATGTGTTGCCTTCTGGAGGGGTTATCTCTCCTGTCCAGAGGAAGACACTGAGTTCCTAAGGATATGTGGAGGGTCTAAGCTTTTTAGGAGGTGCTAGAAGGGATTTTGGTGGCTCAGGAGCTCTGAAAAGCAAAGTGGAGTTCATGTTATAGCCATTCTATAATGTTTACTTAACATACACTTTATGCTTTTGAGTGGGTTTTGCTGTTGTCAGTTTAACACTGTGGAAATGATACTTTCAACATTTCTCCCCTTTTGTTTTCCTTATCCACAAATAAATTATTTTATTTTAACAAATACTTTCTCAGGTCTTTTATTTCACATCATCTCCTGACCTACATGAGGTAATTCAGCTCCTAATAGGTAGGAATTATGAACACCTAGTAACTAAAGGGGAAACTTGGACAAGGTCACATTGTTGTATCTTTTAAAATGACTTAAAATTGTAAACACTAAGTCAAAATGACTTGAAAACTTTTCAACCAACTCAGAGTCTTGTATTGATGTCACATCTGGGTGTAGGGACAATCACGCGTCACGCCTACAGGTCAACCACAGGTTTACAATGTCTGGCAGCAGCAGTACAGATGGTTTGGCTTGTAAAACATAAGAGAACATCACTGACTTCAGCTGCTGGATGAGTCAGCAGAGCTTGTTCATGGCTATCAAAGTCAGGCAAGGTAACTCACACACTTGAAAAACCTGCTGGGTCCTCTTATCCCTGGGATTAGATCCCAAAGCTTGGGATGTATTTCATGTCAAGTATTTACATGGGTAAGAGCAACACAGGAGAGATGGACAGAGAGGCAGAACATTTTCTTCCTTGAGATACCTCAGTCAAGTGCTTTTCACAGAATCACAGAACACACAGTATTGGAAGGGACTCTTGAGGATCATCTAGTCCAACTCCTGGCCTGCACAGGACATCTCCAACAATCCATCATGTGCCTCAGAATGCTGTCCTTGAGCTCTGTCAGCCTTGGGGCCGTGACCACTGCCCTGGGGAGCTGTTCCAGTGCCCAAACACCCTCTGGAGGAAGAACCTTTTCCTAATAGCCAAATCTCTCCTAACTCAACTTCAGACCATTCCCTCATGTCCTGTCACTGGTCCCAGAGAGCAGAGGTCAGTGCTGCCTACGCACTTCCTTCTGTGTGAAAGTTGTATCCAGCAATGAGGTCTCCCCTCAGTGTCCCCTTCTCCAGGCTGAACAGACCAAGTGACCTCAGCCACTCCTCATGTGGCTTGCCCTCAAGGCCCTTCACCATCTTTGTTGCCTCCTTTGGACACTCTCCAATAACTTAATATTTTCCTTACATTGTGGTGCCCAAAACTATACACAATATTCAAGGTGAGGGTGCACCAGTGCAGAGCAGGACAGTCACCTCCCTCGACCAGCAATGCTTTGCCTGATGCACCCCAAGACATGGTTGGCAATGCCTTGCCTGATGCCCCCCAGGACACAATGTCCCTCTTGGCTGCCAGGGCACGGGTGACTCATATAACTTACCAACAACCAGGACCCCCAGGTCCCTTTCCAGCACTACTTTCCATCCTCTCATTCCCCACATACTTTTCCTTTCACTCCCTGAGCACTTTCAGTTGAAGTTACCAGAGTATCTCAGCTTGGTACACTAAAGCTCATACCAAAGTCTGTGGCCAGTTCTTTCTCTGATAATTCCTTCCCCTCATTTGTTTATCTCAAGGACTGAGCTTTGTTCCAGGCCCAAGACCAAAAGCCTTTCTACCCTGTTCTCTCTTCTTGACTTGTTGCAGATGTAATGAAATCAATCTTTAGAAAGAACAAACCTTCACTTCCTCTCTCCTGTCTCATTCACTCACAAACCCCAGGAAAGAAAAATAAATCACAATGTGAACTCACCCAGTCTCAAAGGATTCCAAGTCTGGGCCTGAAGGCCATGATCCACATTGGATGTGTTCATCCCACAGTGAACCCAGTGACCAAATAAGATCCAATAACCATGAAACTCTTAGTTTGAGCATAGCCAAAGTCAAGGACTGACATAAAACCTGTAATCAGCCTGAATTAAGGCTGACATGAAGGTCAGCAGCAGTTGTGAGCTCAACCAAGCTGTTGGTGCCTTGCTAGAGCTTGTCCTTGGCACTGGAGGGTGATATGAATCCCTGGTTTTTGTCACAGCTCCCATGGGGCTTTACCCTTGTCATCTCTCCCTTGTCACCCCATTCCAATACATTTTAAATCATACTCTGAAAAATCATCTGCAGGATGTTTGTTTTTCGCAACAGGCCATGGCAAAGAGGTAGAAATGTGCCTCCAAGTAGAGTTTCTCCTTCTTCTGAGAGATGGAAAAGATGTGTTGCACTTCCACCAGCTATTAATGGATGCTCAAACCATCTCTAAACACAACACAACCATGGTGACTTACCAAATTGCTGTTTCAAGTCAATGTGCTGGACATGCCATGTGTATTCTTCTACCCTCCCCCAGCTCTGGGGTGAAACATATCAGCCCAAAGTCCTTTCCAGTGCTTTGCATCGCCCTGGACTAGGATGGGAAGCTGTTCATGGCATCCCTGCCACAGGGATTGCAAGTGGGGCACAGCTTCTTAAGATGAGATTGCCTATATCTGCCTAACCATGTCTTCAATTGATGTGGGGTTAAGTTAAAGACTCAGTTAAAGACTAAGGTAAAGGCTCAGCTTTAGGCTGAGGAATACTGGAGCTGTATAAAAGGCCTGATTGGATATACACCACATGACATCTGCCCCTTTGGGGTTTGTTCTTTCAGGGTACTTGGGGGAAGATGCACAGACCCATGTGCCAGTGCACAGTTGTCAGAAGATATTTGGGTTATGTTTCTAGTCCCAGACTTTCACTCCAGAGGGATGAACCAAAGGGTTTCTTTTTTTCTTTCTGACTTGTTTGAAATTTAAACGAGAGGTCTTTGCACATTTGCAACAATCTGTCCAGTTAGCATGGAAGAAAGTGTAATTAGACACTTGAAGAACTGGAAGGAATTAACTCCAACCACAGACTGACACTCAGACTATTACTTAATAATATTTCCCAAATGTGCAAAGCACTTAGTTTTAAAATAACAGGAAAGAAGTGAAACTCCTCACCAAGAGCAAACACTTTGCCCTGTGAAGTGTGCATGAAAAAGCTAAAAGCCACCATGCTCCAAAGCCAGAAGGTGCTGTCACCTCCCATCACCTGAGCCCTAGCAGGCTTCAGGCAGGGCCAAGCCTGCTCAGCCACGGTGCTGTGCTGGAAATGATGTGATTCATGGTCCACGGCCTCATTCAATGGCTGGAACAGAGTCAAGAGGAGCAACCAGCCTGAGGTGCAACGAGAAGATCACTTCAACTTCCAACATGCCAAGGAAACCACTGAGAAATTGCTGTTTTCCTCCTTCTCCAGTGCTGGGCAGAGCATTTGCCTCACCCCACACTGCACAGGCCTGGCTAGAAAGAGATGATTGTGATTTCTGCCTGTTTCTTGCCTCACTACAAAAGGGTCCATTCATCTGGGCTAATTTTGAAGGGAGAGCAAAGGGGTATCAGTAGCATGAACTGGATCTGAGTGTCTCGCCCACATTGCAGCAAGCCAAGCTTCTTGGCCAGTCCAAACTAGGGAAATAGATATGTTTCATGTGAAGCTTTTTAGTGGATCATTTGATTTTAAACAGAAGTATCTTTTCTGCCGATGGCAAGTTTTAAAAGCACTGACGAAGCAGGAGGACCATTTTCCTAGCAGAAACAAGAGGCCATTCAAAAAAGAGGGAAAAAGGGTGTTCTCATGGATTTTTGCTGCTGCAATCAATGTGTCTATATACACCTACCTAAATCTAGCTCACATATATGTAATAAGCCATGGCCAGAGCAATGAACCTCTTGCCTTGCTTCAAAACCCTCTGAAAAATGGGCTTTTAAGCAAATAAACCCATGCTGCTTTATATGTGTAAGCACTAGGCTTTGTGGAGCACAACTGGGACTTGCCTGTGTGTGTGGGAAGAGCTACAATGTAATTGCTTTCAGCAGAAGATCACTGGAGTCTGTAATTAAAATCTATGAGATGGCCTGTTTTGAGATTTTTAAGTGATTTCATGTGTATTTGGGTGATTAGATCTCTTTGATAGGCTTATTTAAGATGATACTTCTATTTACAGTGCCCAAAGTGGCTAAGGGGAAGATGATTTTGTCCTCTTCTTGCAGTGTTCAAGAAAGCACCTAGGGAAGACTTTAACATGTCTCACTACCAGGGAGATCTTTGGTGAAAACTGGTGGTGAAGTGACATTCCAGGGATGGAGTTGAAGGTGTTGAGAGGGAAAACAAAGAAATCAAGTTTAAAAATTCCTAAAAGAAAAATCTGCCACCTTCTAAATCATAGTGACAACTTCAGCCCAGTGTTTACTCAGGGTAGGAAAAAGAAATGGCCTGAGACTGATTATAGCCACTTGCCAGGGAGCAGAGATGTCCCACAGCATCAGAAACCAACCATGAAGAAACATGTGCCAGGGATGAACAACATCAGTGCAACAGCACTGAGGTTGGGATTGCTTTCCCCCAGCCTCAGGGAGTGGAAGTAGCTGTAGGAAAAGGGATGTGTTACTTACCCCCATCTCTCAGGCATGATCTGGTGAGATGTGGCTCTTGAGGCCACTAGGGATGAGTCCTACAAGGACCATGGACAAGTAGACAATGTGGCTTTAGAGTGTCCTGAAGTCATGAAGGCTTCAAGCTGGGACCTGTGAGAGCAGCTGGGGAGTCAGTGACTCCATCCCTGCTCCTCTCCTGAAGTCCTCATGGTCCCATCCAGTTTGCAACAAGACCTTCTCTCAACCTCATGTAGAAGTGATGGGAATTTTGCTGTATCTTCACTAGGAACAAAAGCAGAGGAATATCCGGACCCCCATTTTAGAAGAACAACTCAAGGCTTGTCTGCCCTTAGCATATAATCCACACAGTGTCCTAGATCACGAAGGGCGGGAGGTAGCCCAATTCCACCCCATCACAGTGCTCCTAAAAGCCTCATTCTGGTCTTTCTCTGAGGTAAGTTCCCTCATTTCTGGTCTTTCTTCAAGTTAACTTCTGTCTTTAGGAAGAGGCCACTGCCCCAGTCACTGACCAGTCCTGTGTCTGGGGAATGGATAGTTTAGGTGGATGAATCTTCCCAGAAAGCTTGTCTGATGTTATCCTTTGCTTCCTTTGCTAGGGGTTGTGGTGGTATCTGTTACCTGCTGGGCTGCAGTGTCCCTGCAGGAGGGAATGAGCCCCATCTGTGTCTAAAGAGTTGAGTGAACTGACATAATGGAAGGGGTAAAAAAGCTCCAAACCCCCAAAACTCATCACAGTTAACATATGTGAGCATGGACAACTGTCTCTGGCAGATCAGGGACTTTGTGGCTAACCAGTTCAGCTTTGTGTTTCCATCTGCCATCCACTCTGGCATAGAATCTCAGTATTAATCAGGTTGGAAAAGACCTCTGAGATCATTAAGTCCAACCTGTCAATCACCACCTTGTCAATTAGACCAGAACATTAAGTGCCACATCCAGTTGTTCCTTGAACATCTCCAGGGCTGGTGACTCCACTACCTCCCTGGGCAGTACCTTCCAGTGTCTAATCACCCTTGCCATGAAGAAACTCCTCTTGATGTCCAACCTGAACCTCCCCTGGTGCAGCTTGATGCAGATAGGGCAATGTTATCCCTATTCAGGGCAAGGAAACAATGTTCATTTCATACCATCAGGTAGAAACCATGTTACATCACCTGGGCTAGAGCAGGTGATGCAGATACTGAATTACCTCACCAGGGCTCTGTTCTTCCTTAAAAAAGGAGAAAGGGCAAGAGATAACTATGGAGAATAACTTTGAGCAGGAGTTGACAGCACAAGTGTGTTGTCTGTAACATGCAACAGCTTTCAGTATCCCAATGATGCAGGTATGTCCAGAATAAATCCAGTGCATATTCCAGTCACTCATGGGCTTTGGCTTGGAATATATGTGAAATATCTTCATTTTGTGGCTTTTAGCAAAGTAAGGAACCAGCCAGAGGTGTGCTCTGTGCAGATGCTGAGGCCAGATGTGCCTCAGTGCTGCCAGGGAGGAGGGATGAACACTCAGGTGTTTTCATGGCAACCCAATGAGACAGGTATGTCCAGAATAAATCCTGTGCATATTCCAGTCACTCATGGGCTTTGCTTGGAATCTGTGTAAAATGTCTTGGGTTTGTGACTTTCAGCAGAGCAAGGAATGAGTCAGAGGTGTGCTCTGTTCCCCTTGGCAGATGCCAAGGCCAGATGTGCTCCCAGGGAGGAGGGATGAACACCCCTGGGTAAAGGGTTTTGATCCAAATGAGGAATATAAGAAGGCAAAGATGAAAGTGTTGCTGTTATCATTGTAATGAGTTACAAATGCTATTTTGATGGGTTTCTTTGAAAGAAATACCCAAAGCCCAAGTGATTTAATTAGAGATCTCCCAAGCTTTGCAATCAGCATGGCCACAAATGAAGGGCAATCTCCTTTCATGTGGCAGAAGGCATCAGTAGTTTTCCCACTGAAATCAAAAGGAAGATGAGAAAAAGGCATTTGGTTTGTCAGGACATACCATGAAGGACCTATATCCCCCATGGGAGAGAAAGACTGATTAGCTCAGGCAAAGCCCAGAGGATTTTGGGGGTTTAATGGTGTAGGAGTACATGCAGTGCATGACACTTGTCTGCCTAACACTGAGCACAGCTCCAAGGAGTCCTTTGTCAAATGCACTTGGGAATAAGTAAAGAAAGAAGCTCCCAGAAAGTTAAAGATGTTAACAGGTAGCAAGA
Organism: Acanthisitta chloris; assembly: GCF_000695815.1. Classification (NCBI taxonomy): domain Eukaryota; kingdom Metazoa; phylum Chordata; class Aves; order Passeriformes; family Acanthisittidae; genus Acanthisitta; species Acanthisitta chloris. Next base: position 44,019 of record NW_008679097.1, on the reverse strand, counting down.
AACAAGGTAGTAAGGAACATTCACCCACTGCATTTCTCTCTTTCTGAGCTTTGTCAGAAGCAATGCCCAAATCCAGGACTCAGAATCAGCCTTTGAAGCTGTTAAGACCTTTAAGCCAAAGAAGTAGGATAGGTCACTCAGCAAAAGGGTTTATTTTTGGCAAGCAAGCATGGAGAAAGTAAGGAGTTTTGACCTGAGTGTGCACAGGGCTCTGACCACCTGGGACTGCTCTGCTTGGAGGAGCAGGAAATGCTGGGAGGCTCAACCTGATGGAAATAGCTACTGTTTCCTCTGCAGCACATCAGCACTGAGGCTGGGAGATGCACAGGATCTCCACATGCATCCAAGACTTGCTGCAGAACAGCAGGGAAGTGGGGAGAGGGCAGATTAATCCAGTTTACTCTGAAGAAGCCCATGATTAATGCAACTTGGATAGTGCTGGAGGAAGGGGAATAGCTTAAAAAGATGGAAGGAAGTCTGTGGCTGTCCCTAGTTGATACTATATATGGTACTTGGTCAGTTCAGCTTTAGAAACAGCAGCCAGAATTGCATTTTGATTGTATTTCTTTTGAAAGCAGAGTTAAAAAAAAAAGGTCAAATAACTTGAAAGAGGCTGTTCAAAGAGCCTGTGGTGATGGATAATGCTGCTAAATCTTGAGCCCTGGGAGTGCTTGTAGGGGTTGCTACAGGGGTTGTTCCCTCCCTGCCCTCTACCAGACCAGAGAGCCCTTAGACTGGGTGGCCTGGGAGCTCCTACTCCCCTGGGACTCCCCCAGCCCCGATTTTGAGCCATGTGGAGTGGCTTGGCTGGAACTGGGATGGGTTTGACGTAGGAATTCTCTGGCCCAGAGCTGTGGTGTTTGTGTGTGGAGCAGTGTGCTGGCAGGAGTTAGGGCTCTGAGGAAGGAAAGGGGCTTTCTTCTGCTGTGGCTGATTCCCATCACAAAAGCAGGACCAGGATAGTGCTAGGAGCAGAGGTTTCAGCTAACCAAAGATGTTACTCTTAGGTGATGAGACAATTGATGGCCAGAAACCCACAGAGGAACAACAAGGAACAGCAAGAAGGGAGTCTCTGCCTACCTCAGAGATGATCCCAGAGGATCACAGCTCCTTCCCTGTCGCAATGGCCAAGAAAGCCATAAACTCACCTTATCCTCAGCCCCTGAAATCTCAGAGCTCCTTTTCTGAGGGTCGTAGAATCATCAGGGTTGGAAGAGACCCTGAAGACCATAAAATCCAACCATTAACCTGTCACTGCTGTAACTCCTAACCCCTAAACCACTTAATGGGGCAGAGCTTTGCTAGCAGGACACCTCCACCCTTTATTCCCACTATGAACTGGGCACCCCAGCAGGCTGATTTCTCAGGGTCAGAGCCATCTGCTTGTCCCATCTTGGTGTCCAAAGCATCTAGAGCTGCATTTGTTGCATGGCCTGACATCCCTTTCCCTCTCTGCTCCCTCCAGCACTGATAACTAACACTGCTGGAAGTGCAGGAACATCCCCCCTTCCCTCTCCCCCCCCCCTTTTACATCTGCTCTACATTTGCATCCCAGAAATTAGAGCCCTTAGTTATGTGGAATTACATAGCTCAGGCTGCAGTATGGAACTGATTGGGTACTCAAGCTAAATAAGACAAGTCTCAAGATCTTTCCAGGAAATTGAGTGGAACACCCAAACTGACATTGAGTATTAAAGATTCTATTTGTGCAGTTGCTCTTTTCTAGCCCCTTTGGCAGTGAACATCTGGGAGCACAATTTAGACCATACAGAAACTGAATACCTGCTCAAAATTATGCTCATCAGAGCCCAGAAATTAAGATATTACTGTGTACACTCCAAACTAGTCCATTCCTACAAGGTAGGGCTATTAAAATATGATTAGCTGAGCCATATCTGCTCTCAGAAATGTCATACACCATTACAACTGAAAAGCCCTTGATGCAATACTGTTGGCACAGTTTGTCTGCTTGATCAGCAGCAAGATGCCAAAGAACCTTGCAAAGACTTGCCCCAGCACCAGGAAGGGAGCTAAAAAGAGAAGGGGGTGACTCAGAGCACTTGGTTGTACAGATTGAGGTGGCTTTGGGGTGTTTCTTAGGGCAAGCTGAAAGCTTGAATGGGATGTGGGAAAAGCTTTGCTGCTCTTTACTGCCTCAAGCACATGCTGCCTCTTCATCTTCACCCAGGACAGAGGTGAGGATCACCCCCTGCCACAGCCTCCTCCCAGTTCCCAGCAATCCCAGCTCCCTGACCTCAACATGTTCATGTTTTAAAGAGCTCCATGCACTTCATGGGTGGTCAGGATTGCATTTCTCCCCCTTGAAATCCAACCAACCACAGAAAACCTGCAGAGACTGAGCTCAGGTTGGGATAATTATGATCTTCTGCTTCTGGAAACACAATTCTATATTTATAAAGAGTCCTTTGCACTCCATGATCATCTCTCCTAATGAGGTGGATTGGGCTAATGAGGTTGTCACTGCACAGTGTTAATCACTGTAAGCATTTCTATGCTGAAACCTCTGCAAGGGCAAATCCACCCCAGGCAGGACTCAGTCAATGGGAGTTGGTGCTGGATGTCACATCTCCCGCATGGACAGAGCCCTCCAGACCTGTGCTGCCCTTAGATCCAGGAGAATCCTCCCCTGGGGCTGCCCAAAGGCTTTGAGGCAGTCACCTGCCCTGGAAAAATCACTCCAAAGAGTCACCTAATGACTGCACAGTGTTAATCACTGTCAATATCTGTGTCAAAATCTCTGCAAAGGCAAATCCACCCCAGGCAGGATTCAGGCAAGGGGGGGGGTTGGTGCTGGGTGCCACATCTCCAGCATGGGCACTACCCTCCAGACCTGTCCTGTTCTCAAATCCAAGAGAATCCTCCCCTAGGGCTGCCCAAGGGTTTAAGGTGATTCCTTACCTTGGGAAACTCACTCCAAGGATTCACCTGATGAGGCTGTCATTGTACAGTGTTAATAAATGTAACCATTTCTGTGTCAAAACTTCTCTAATCCTTCCCTGGGGCTGTCCAAGGGATTCAAGGCAGCCCTGGAAAAGCCCTTCTAAGGCACTGATGGGTCAATGCCATCCCAGCAGCCACAACCCCCCCAAGCCAGCCCTTGTTCTCTGTAATTGAAGACATTTCCCATAGGTGGGTGGCACATTTATGTATTTCTCAGAGTGGAAGATGCAATTTTGCAACAACGAGGCAGAAATGCTGCTATTTTTCTTAAGAACCTAGGCCAGACCATGTCCCTGGCCAGTGCCCCCACTTTGGAGCTCCCTGCCAGGCAGAATTCCCCCACAAAAGGAAGGAATTCTGCCTGTCCCAGCCCTGCGGGAGCTGCCGCTGCCTGGCTGTGTCAGGGCTTATTACTCCGTGTTTTCACACTTATCCCCAAGGTGTTGAACTCGCCCCGAAGGTTAATTAGTAATTTATTGCGCTGTCATCAGTTCGAGGCTACTAATGGCTTCAATTTAGCCCCAGGGCTTTGGGGGTTTTATTTTTCTTTACTTTTTTTTCTTCTCCCTTCCTTTCTTCCTGCTTGCTTGGAGGAGCTAGATGCTGCAGTAGAAGGGAAAGGGGCAGATCTACTAGGGAAAGTGCCTGGAAATAAGGTTGAAAGGAGCTGCTGAAGATCACAGAATCATACAATGGGTAGGGTTGGAAGTGACCTTAAAGCTCATCTTGTTCCAACACCATGCCATAAGCAAGGGACATCTTCCACTCTATGTCCCCTCCCCATCTCCTGGGCCACCCCCCAGTGATCCTCTATCCCCAAAGAAACTATTTAAAGCAATTCACACAGAATTCCAAAGCTGAAGGTGTTTTGAGGGTTCCTAAATGACCAACATGAAGCAACATCCTTTGGATGGCTTTTTCCAAGGCAAAGTGGGCATAGAACATGGACCTCAGGCCAAGTGGTGGTTGTGACTGTCTCTGTGGTTAGCTGCATCCCCTTGAAGGACACAAAATCATCTTGGCTGGAGGAACCTAAAGCAGTGACTGGGCAGAAAGCAACTTGAGAAGACAACACCCCTCAAACCCAACCCACTGGGCTTGGAGGGCACTGAGAGATGAAGCTATTTTACCCTTCCTGCAATACACCTCTGAAATGCCTCAGTTTCCCCATTTATTTCTCTATTTTTATGGGAATGTGCAGTCCAACTCATCCAGGCACTTGAACAGGCCACTGGGCAATCTCAATAGCAAACCAACCCCCAAAAGACACCCATTGGCCCCAAAATCCATCCACACCCCCCAGACAGGCCTTAGATGATGTCCCATCAGCAATGCCTCTTCATCCTGCCCTCAGATGCTTCTTCCCATCACGAGGATGTCACAGGCAGAGATAACACGTGGGTTGTGTCCCTGTTTCTCCTCATCCTTCTCATCCCTGTGCTGCCTGATGGAGAAACTCTTGAAGAACATCCTCACACCTATTTTTTGGGGAAAATAACCACATTTCCTGTGTTTATACTGACTATTAGGTAGACCAACCCCAGGGAGAGGGAAAAAGGCTGGTGAGGTCCAGCCAGGGAGGCTGTTTTCAGCACCACAGCCTGTTTGCAAACTGGGGATGCAGGGACAGGCAACAGTGGATGTCCTTGCCACTGCCAGCCCTTCCCTGCATGGGGACATGGAGACAGCAAGAGTGGGATGCACCTGGGTGGTTCATGGTTCATGGTTCCAAGTGCGTCCTCACTGGGGGTTCAGAAAGGGTTAAGGAGAAGGGAAATTGCATGGTTTTAGGGATAAGGGGACGAATTAGATCTCATCAGGAATATCAGGGCATCTCTTTCAACTAAAAGGCTGGAAAAAATCCTTGAAACTCACTCTAGGAAGTGATACAGTGACAGAGCCCAGACACAGAGAGAAGCAGGGACAGTGAGATATCTTCATCCTGTCCAACCATTGGACCTGTGCTGGGACTGAGCAATGTCAGTTCAGGGAGGAGATAGAAAGGTACAGTCCTGGAAATTGTGTGACCTGTCAGCTGGAAAGGAGAAAAGTGTGAATATTTCTTTGGATTTTGATTTAAAAGAGAAAAAACACCTATATTTAGCTTTCACCTTCAAACACACACGTGGATTCCCAGAGAAACATCTGCTCTTCCCCTCCCCAGTTTAATTTATGGCAGTTAACTTTAGGGCTAAGGACAGTTTATGGAAAAAAACACCTGCTTTCCCCTCCTCCCAGGGCAAGAGTGGAATTTGCTCTGACTCTGCATCCTAAATAAAGCTCTGTTCCAGGCCCAGATGATTCATACCAGGGCTCACACACACATGCCTTATGTTAGGAGGCCCTGTCAAGATGCTCATGCCCCTCTGGAGCTGGAGGACTAAGAGCATAGGCTTTGCTCAGAGCTCATTTATACACATCACTGAGGCTTTCTGCACAGCCCAGGGGAAAGCTGAGCCCTGGGACAGCTGCCCTGGCTTGGGGCATGGTCCTGGGACCAACTGCACTGGGCTTGGGGTATGGCTCTGTGTCCAGCTGCCTTGACTTGGGGTATGGCCATAGAATCATAGAAGACTTTGGGTTGGAAGAGACATTTAAGGTCACCTAGTCTAACCCTCCTGCCGGGACATCTTCAACTATATCACACTACTTCAAGCTCCATCCAACCTGACCTTGAATTTTTCAAAGGACTGGACATCCCCCACCTCTCTGGACAACCTGTGCCAGTGTTTTCCCACCCTCAGTGTGCAAAACATCTTCCATGCCATGTGCAAAACTCCTGTTTTGCACATGGCATGTGCAGCTGTGTCTACATTAAGGTCACTGGGACCCAAGTAAAACCATCCAGTTGTGGGTTTGCTACAACCCAAACCTGTCCCAGTGGGCTTCATCCTTCCCATCCCTTCTCCAAACCCACCAAGCCTCACTCTGCTTCCTCAAGCAAGGCAATAACTCAGCCCTTTGACACAGATCTCTGGGTCTGCTTCTGTCATGGTAAAACATTGTCTTTCCATGATGGAGATGGACCTCATGGATGCTTGTCAAGGGAAAAAAAAGGAGAATAAAAGGAAAAAGAAATTTAGAATTGTTGGCAGCAAAGAGAAGATAAAACCTGGATGCTCATCCAAGCTTGTGCTTGAAAGCTGATAGCAGCACTGGGGCAGCACACAGAGACCCCCCACGTGGCAAACCACCCCTCACCCAGCTCAGGGTGCTCCATGCAAGGCTGGAGTCTGGGGAGCTTCCCCCCTCTCCCACAGCCCCCCCCCAGCCCCTCCAGAGTCAGTACCAGGATGGGGGTTTCTGGCCCCACCGCATATTTGAAGTGGGAGCAGAGCAAGGTGGTGGTGGTGGAGTGGGGGGAGAAGCCTGTGACTAGTCTTGTAACCTTTCCTTTTAGTGTTTAAGAGAAGTGAAGGCTGTTTACAATAAAAGGCAGGGATATTTTTCATCCTTCCAAATGGAACAAGGATTCTATAAACAAAGTAACCTCAGACACAGCAAACACCTGTTGGAAGGGAACTGGCTTGAAAAGACACGCAAGGACTAGCTGTCTATCTCTCAAGGCCTCCTGTTCACTTGTGGTCAAGTTCAAGTTGAAGTGCACAGCAGAGATGTGCTGATGGGGGAAGGCTGTGATAAGCAAAAGCATTAGCTGTGCTTTATTTAACATGGCCATGTTTTATTTCCTGGGAGGTTAGAGAAGGACCAGGGAAGAGTTTTCTACCTCTTCAAGTTTAGTTCCACATGTTCCTAGGTAATTTCTCCCCTGGATTGGAGTAGTTTTTCCCTCTTCTCTGGTCTCTCCCTTCCAAGAAGAAACCCCAGTTTGGGAAGTTATGTAATAGCCTGTCAAATATTTCCCTGTCTTCCCTATAGCCTTTGGCTCAAGTTTCAGTCCTGCACCAAAACATGGAGCCTTTCATTCCATCCAAACTTCTGTGGGTTTGAGCTTTTCCCAACCTAATCAAATCAAACACAACCATGTTCACATAATCCTCCAGCCTGGGGTGGAAATCAGGAAGTCCTTCAGCTTCAGCTGTGCCTTGTGGTGAGGAATTCCATGGATTAATCATGGATTTCTTCCCACAGCTTAGTCTACATCAAACCTATAGTAATTCCTGACCTCAGGTAGCTAAATCAGTGATGTTATAGCCCACAAAGGTTTGTCAAAGCCACACAGATCTTTGAGGACAACCATTCCAGGGAAGTCCTACACCTACAAGCTAACTATGGCTTTAGAATGACAGAATATCCTGGCTGGGAAGGGACCCACAAAGATCATGGAAGGTAAACTCTTAGGATGAGCTCTAAAGCTCTATGAGGTTGGCATCAGCATCTCTCCAGGCTGTCAAGGTCCCTCTGGATGACCCATTCCTTCCCTTCAAACACCTCTGTGTCTTGGGATCCTGCTGGGAGATGCCCCAGGTTTCAATTACTCTGGTGGTGCTTGATGGAAGCTGCAGTCCCCAGGGACCACAGCAGCACCATCGGAGCTGTGGATGACCGACCTCCTGCAGTGCCCTTGCTGGATCAGTTCTATAGTCCAGGGCCATCCACAGCTGTGTGTTACATGAGGGTTTGGCATCTCCCCATGAAATGCAGGAGACACCAGCAGTTGGTGCTTGATGACTGGTTTGATTGTGCAGTTTGACTCGAATTGAAGGCACAAGCCCAGACTTTTCCAAAGCAGATCTGGAGGAAGGTGTGTCACCCTCCTGCAGCCATTCCCACTCCCCTGAGAAGTGATATTCCCCATGAGCTGCCAGAAGAGGAATTTCCAAGGCTATTGTTCAAAACCATGACAATTTCATCCTCTTTTAAGGACATTTTTCCTTTTCCCACCCCTGCAACAACAAGGCAAAGACATATTGTCCATCCCAGCCCGGATTTCTTACTGGCATAAATCAACTCAGCCCTGCTGATGTTGTGGAGACTCTCCAGCTTACACCTAGTCAGGAATCTGCTCTCCTGTATTTTACAGCTCACATTTCCCTGGCTGAGGATGAGGAAGGCTCCAGCAAAGCACAAACTACCTGTTTATCTGACATCCCAGCCCAGGGGACTGTGTTCAGCGGAAACAAGGCTGATAAAGTGCAAAGAAAAATCATCTTCCGCTGTGCAGGGTTGGAAATCATCCCAAAGCTTTGCTTGAGGAACATTTTTCCACCTGTAATAAGAGAGGCTGTCTTGCTTTGCCTGGGCTCTGGAAGTGTGTGCTGACAGGCTGTGTGTAATGTCATCCCCCTGCTTTAAATCCCTTTCCAAGCTCAGAAATCCAGAGGGCTGAATCAAGCACTGCTGCGGTGGAAGGAGGTTATTTTGGGTTCTCATTTTCTTTAAGGGGTTGGGTTTGATCCCAAGCTAACAAACAGGTTGACATAGATGATTAATAATCAACATGGGCTGCCCTGGGATATGGTGGAGTCACCATCCCTGGAGATGTTTAAGGAGGGACTGGATGTGGCACTTAGTGCCATGGTCTAGTTAATATGGTGGGGTTAGGTCATAGGTTGGATTTTATGATCTCAGAGGTCATTTGCAACCTAATTGATATGTGTTTTAGGTATGAAATTAATTAATCCTCACAACCTATGTGGGTTCAATAATTAGAGCAATTAAAGGCTAGGAATGGTTGAGGGAAGGGACCTTGAACTCATTCCACCCTTTGCCATTACAGGGACTCCTTCCACTAGCCCAGGTTGCTCCAAGCCCATCCGACCTGGCCTGGAACACTTCCAGGCTTGGGGCAGCCACAACTTCTCTAGGCAACCTGTGCCAGTGCCTCAGCACCCTCACAGGGAAGAATTCCTTCCCAGTATGCCATCTCACCCTACCCTCTGGCAGTGTGAAGCCATTTCCCCTTGTCCTGTCCCTCCCAGCCCTTGCCAATACTCTCTCTCCATCTTTCCTATAGCTCCTTCAGGCACTGGAAAGCTGTAATTAGGTCACCTCAATGCTTCTCTTCTCCAGGCTGAACAATCCCAGTTCAAGACACTCCTTATCCTGTGGTACCAAGCTTTGGCCACAGAAGACTCATCTCAATTCACACCTGTATCTCTTCTATACCCAAACAGCACTATCTAATCAGCAAATCATGGTAATTGTGTTTCTTGGCACTGCACATGGGACGCACTTTGTGCTCTGTTTCTTGGCTTTTTCTGTTGGGTTTTGGTTTGTTTTATCAATCCTTTCCTGTGAAACTCTTCATGTTGGAATGGAGAAAGTAACTCACAGAGCTCTTCTCATTTTCTCTTCATGAAGAAATGTGGCTTTTCATCTTTAAATAATTATTCAACTTGGTCCTTAATATAGCCTTAATGTAGCTGCTTTAGAGTGTTCCAGCAACAGCCAGGCACTATCTTCTCATCATGACTCATCTTCTTATCCCAAACTATACATATTCCTTACAAAAACACACCACTGAGCACTCCTAAATATTTATGTCATCCCCAAAAAGAGAGATAGGACTGGTATCAGTACATCTGAGCCAAGGCTCACAGCCAGGTTTAGAGCCCAAGTTCTCAGCTCATCCTGCATTTTCCAGAAGGGTCAAATCTGAACCCCTAAAACTTGTCTCTTGGCTTGGCTTGGAGATCTTCATGCTATTTCCTGCACAGGAGTGGAAAAACAATGTCATCCTGGCTTGGATGAACTGAACAGAGCAATGACACGAGGGGAATCCAACACAACCTTTGTAGGTTTAGTCCTTTGGGAGATTCCCAAGGAAAAATAGAGATGATTGGGTGCCCTGTGGTCCAACACCTCAGAAGCAGCAGGAGGGAACATGACTGTGAGTTCACCTTAGCGTTTCTAACCTGATGTTGTAGGATCACCTAGAGAAGAGAAGGTTGTGTGGAGACCTCAGAGCACATGCCAGGATCTGAAGGGGCTCCAGGGAAGCTGCAGAGGGACTCTTGGTTAGGAACTGTAGTGACAGAACAAGGAGTAATGGGGAGAAACTGAAAGAGGGAAATTTAGATGAGATCTCAGGAAGAAGAAATTTCCTGTGAGCGTGATGAGACACTGGCACAGGTTGCCCAGGGAGGCTGTGGCTGCCCCAACCCTGGCAGTGTTCAAAGCCAGGTTGGCTAAAGCCTTGAGCACCCTGGTGTGGTGGAAGGTGTCCCTGCCCAGGGCAGGGTAGTGGGACTAGATGATCTCTAAGGTCCATTCCAACTCCCTTAACATATTATGAAACTATGTTTGACTTGCTATAGATCAGGTTGGACCAAATCCTGATCCCACTTCCACTGTTTTTGTAGCACTTCAGGAAGTGCTGACACCAGCCAAGACATTCCCTTATAAACACAGAGAAAATCAGGCAGATGAAACTTGGATCTGGACAAGGCTGTTCTGGTCCAACTTGTTGGCTTGAGCTCTCCTGGAACTAACATCCAGCTTGGGCAAGGAGAGCAGCAGAGCAGAACTTACATGACTTTGTCTCTTTTCCCAGCCTGTCCATGGACTCAGTGCTCTCTGACACCAGCCAAGACATTCCCTTATAAACACAGAGAAAATCAGGCAGATGAAACTTGGATCTGGACAAGGCTGTTCTGGTCCAACTTGTTGGCTTGAGCTCTCCTGGAACTAACATCCAGCTTGGGCAAGGAGAGCAGCAGAGCAGAACTTACATGACTTTGTCTCTTTTCCCAGCCTGTCCATGGACTCAGTGCTCTCTGTATTTCACACACAACACACACACACACACACACACACGCACATGCACACACACTCCCTCAAGGTCACCTTTTGGCTGCTTCTTTTCCACCTCCTGGAGTCCAACATTATCTCTGCTGATTGTTTCCAACTCTAACACATTCTTCTGCCTTTTCAGATAATACCCAGACTTCTTCCAAGCTCCTATGTCTTCCAGCCAGTACCTTTTAAAGCTGATGGGAGATGTGTGCCTTGTATCTCACCAGATTGGCTTCTCCCTCAAGGCATGTGGGCACAAAGCTTTATAGATAACACAAAATTGGATGAAAACAAAGGCAGATTGAAATTAATAGCAGTTCAAAAGGTATCAATACATTCAGGTTGATGATTAAGCTATTAGAAAGCCAAGCTGAAGGTACAGACTAAGAAAACAAGAACAGTCACAGTCTTAGAATGAGATAACA
>NW_008679097.1:0-32902 GCF_000695815.1 Acanthisitta chloris | reverse complement strand
GTTGGATGGAGCTCCACAGTTCCATTTCTTTCACTGGTTTCCATGGACTAAGCAAGGAACAAGCCGCTATAACTCAAATTCAAGCAGTAATAGCAGATCAGAGAATCATAGAATATCCTGAGTTGACCACTAGGATCATCAAAGTCCAACCTGGATCTGCACAGGACATCCCCAACAATCCCACCATGATCTGCTGATAGCCAGAAGGTCCCACCAAAAGCTCTGTAGAATCACAGTCTGGGCCATCTCCAGCTGAGCAGTGACAGCTGTTTGGTTCCTGCCAACCCAACCCTAACCCTGACCATTACCTCATGGCTCTGTCTCTCTGCCTTCACCTTCCTTGTCCAACTCCTCCTCCCAGCACAACAGCAGCAGGAGCCCAGCTTGGCTCTGGTTCCTGAGACCTTGGCCCATAGCACACAGCTTTGCCTAAGATGCTGTGGAATCTTGAATTTGATGCCAGGCTTTTCCATAAGCCCACTCCCACCAAGGCCAGTGTGCCAGGTCCTTGGTGGCTGAAGCCACCAAAGCAAACAGAGCTAGGCTGAAATTCATCACCTGACTCACTTGGCTCCAATTCTTTGATTCTTGACTTCAAGGAGAAGAAATTCTGGGCCTCTATGACTTTTGCCTGACCCTAGAAGAGCTGAATTAATAAACTGTTCTCTTGTCATGGACAACCCCCACAGGACTCCCTGGTGGAACAGCCCATGAATGTGTTCAAGGTACTCAGCCCAACATTTGGAGACCACAACAGCACTGTGGCTGAGAATGTTAATTGTTCTCTATTGCCCCCAGTGATTTTAGCATTTCATAATTCCTCTGCTGCCTGACAGCTGGATTCTTCCTTAATTAGAAACCAGTTGGAGTTGAAAAATCAGACGTTTCCTGGAATTTAAACAACCAATTTTCCACCTCTCAGTATTCAACAACTCAATCCTACAGCTTCATTTGAGGCACACTGGAAACAAACCATCAGAGCATGCTGGAGATGTGGGGAAAAAAGGGATTTTGATGACTTCATCCATTCCAATCAACCATTCCTGGTGCATTCCAGTTTGTTTGGAATTTTCTAAGGAGGAAATGATGCCAAACCCACAATTCCATGTTGCTAAATACCATGGATGGACCTTTTAAACACAGAGCTGGAATCTGCCTACACAATTATCTCTCTGCCTCAGCAAACACATCTTTATCCATAATCAATGTCCAATCCATTAATCAATCTTTATCCATAATCAATGCCTGGTTAACATTAATTCCATAATCTGTATTAATATAAACTCTATGATTCCATGAATATTGATTTTTCCCCTCATTGGTCTCTACAGGGTTTGTTCATTTCCTCTCTGCAGCAAGTTGCTGTGACAGTAAGGAAAATCTCCAAACTCCCAAGTCTTAGGCTATTGAAAAGACCAAATGAAAAGCCCTTGGACAACTCTTGGCCTTCAGGAAACTCCACAAACAGAGAGCTGCATCCTATAATCCTAGAATTCATAGAATCATAGAATTTTAGGGGTTGGAATGGAGCTTACAGATCATCTAGTCCCAACCGCCCCCAATAGTAATTGCATCCTTGGGGAACAGCAGAGAAGACACAACCCCAAACACTCTGGTGGAAGCAGGAACAACAACAACACTTGATGGGACATCTCAGCTACTCCTTTCAGTTCCAGAACCACAGTTTCAGGAATATGGAGAGGGTTTTTTTATCACTCTCTATCTCTTGTGGTCGTGGGAAAGGAATAACCTTCAGCTGGAACTGATTACAGAGGTTGGTGCTTGAGTTTGCAAGAACCATGAAATGAGAGCTGGTAGAAGCTTGAAGAGCCTGTTTGCCCCGGTGAACTGTGTGCCATGACCTCCTGGGTGCATGTCACTTGATGGCGTATTTGCCTGAAGTAAGAGAGGACAACTCCAAGTGGAAAAAAGCATAACATACTTGAAATGACCTTTGAGTCTGTGACTCCATGACAGAGCTGCCCCAGACTGGAAACCTTGAGGCAAGAGCTTGGAATTCCTTGTGTCTGGGTTATCTGTGTACCAAGGACTTCCCAGAGGAAGCTATTTTATTTGGAAAAGCAATCATGGAACTGGAGTTCTCTTTGAGTAATGGAACTCCAAGAACATCTATGTTTTGCATTGTTTTTATCTTTGCCCTCCCCTTGGGAGCAGTTGGGGTTTCCCCACATTAGTTATTTCTCATGGGCTCATCTATTTTGGCATCACCTCTCATTTCCTTGCTTTGGTTGGGGGAGGAGAGATCCATGACCAGCCCAGCCCTTTCCATCCTCAGCCTGTGAGATGCAAACTGCCTCCACCTGTGAGTGTGGTGCTGTGCATTGCTCAAAGTGCTTGGGAAAGGCACCTGAGGACCCATCAGGGATTTCATTTATTTATCTATTTACTTTTTCATTTATTTTACAGATTAATTTAGGTTGGAAAAGACTTCTAAGATCATCAAGTCCAACTTGTGACCCATCACCGCCTTGTCAACCAGACCAGAGCACTGTGCCACATCCAATACTTTCTTGAACAGCTCCAGGGATGGTGACTCCACCACCTCCCTGGACAGTCTGTTACAATACCTGACAAGCCTTTCCACGAAGAAATTCTTCCTCATATCTAACCTGAACCTCCCCTGGTGCAGCTTGAGACTGTTCCCTCTCATCCTCTCCCTTGTTCCCCAGGGGCAGAGCCTGACCCCACTTGGCTGCACCTCCTGGAGGAGGAGAAAGGGATAAGGTCTTCCCTGAGCCTCCTTCTCTCCAGGTTGATTTTCCCCAGCTCCCTCAGTCTCTCCTCATAGGACTCACTCTCTAGATTCTTCACCAGCTTTGTTGCCCTTCTCTGCACACTCTCCAGCTTCTCAATATTTTTCTTGTAGTGAGGAGCTTAAAACTGGACACAGCACTTGAGGTTCCTCACCAGGGCACATATAGGCACATGGAGTCAAACTAGAGGCAGTTTAGGACCTCTCTCCTCAGAGCATCTGCGCAGCTGAGCTATGAGGGGATGATGCAATAGGGACCACAGAGCATTTCCCCATCCTCAGCTCATTTAAAGCACAGGTGAGAAGCTGTGGCAAATGCTCTGGAAGCAGCACAACTCATCATGTGCTATAATTTGTCCCTAGACAACGTGTTAGCCAACACAGAGTTTGCCAAAGGCATTCAAAAAGCTTCTTTGGCCTTCAGGAGGGAAAAGAGAAAAAAGAAAGGAAGAACACCTGGTTTAAGGAATAGCAGCAATTCTGGAGAGCATATGCAGAGGCTTCCAGAGGGTTTTCCAAATGAACTTGTCAAGAAACTGAACTGGAAATGTTATTCCTACAGTTTATTCTAAGCTTTGTACATACTTAACCCATAAACCCACAGCAAACAAACAGTGGAGAAAAGCTCCAAGGACAACTAGAAAGAACAAATCCCACGTAGATCATGACACTTGTGTTGGGAGAAGTCCTTTGGAAAACACTGTTGGAACCATTTTCTGCCAACACTCAGTTGGCTATAACCCACCAGAGGACAGACTTCCTCCCATGAAATGCTGCTTAATGGGAGCATCACAACCTAGTGAGGAAAATAAGTGGTGCCAAATGTAATCTTAGCCCAGTTATTAGTGCTGGGAAGGGCTGAGAAGATCTTTAATGAAGAGGAAGGCTAAAGGGAGATGTCTGGTTTTCATAATTGCACAGTGCTCCCAAGACAGCTGCTCAGCCATCTTGAAAATCAATGTTTTGATGCCCTTTGAACCTCCTTTTCCTGTTGAGTGTCTCTCCTACAGGTTGCTCCCCAGGATGAAAACAATAAAAGCAAATATATAACAGTAAAGGCCTGAGGTTAATGTCTTTAACAAGATAATGTTACTTAAGGGAACTGTAAACCAAATCAGGCTGAAATTCCATTTGTTCCTTGCAATCTAGGCTGGATTATGAAACCATATGTGTGTGTATGGATGAATACAGAGATTTTCCAGTGCTAGAACTGCTTTTTCACATTGCCTAGGCCACTATTCCTTTGCTGAGAATTCCTGTTATTCTACTCATGAATCCTTTTATTAATAACTTGCTAGTGCAGCTATGCCATAAAGAATCACCTCAGAATGCAACTGGGCTAATGTACAAGAGCTCAAATCAGTTGCATCAGATCATTTTACCAAGCAGAAGTTCCTTCTGTTGGATTTAGCATTCCAAAGTAATTTATTCCAACAAACTGGTGCATGCCCTTAATGGCTTTTAATTTGCACCAGTGAGAAAGCTGCTAAAATTCCTTCAAACTGCCTTTTTTGGGGGTATAAATGAACATAAAACTTGAAAGGGTAAATAGGCTCCTGATGCTCATGTGCTGCTTTTTACAACCACTCGAGTTACTCTCCCCAAGTTCCTTTTGCAGCACTCTGAGACATTCCCTGCAATTCAATTAACTTGTTGATAAGGAATGAGATTCTGACACTCTGTGTGTGTTTTTTTGCCTTGATTTTCATGGAAATGGGAGCTATAAATAAGTTCAGCTCAAAAAAGTGAAATGAGTTTATTTAACTTCCTATTATCTACAAAACCTGGAAAGAAAACAGAAACAGAATCCTACCAAAACCTTCTGGAGGTTTTCCAGGAAGCATCTAAGGATACTTGTTCCTATTGATGTCTACATCACTGGTTTAATTTCCATTAAGACAAGGGAAGGATAACCTTTGCCAGTCACAGTCACTTCAGGATGGCAAAAGTCTCAGCTCCTTGTGCCTTCCAACTGCAGGTCTACATAGATGTAGAGGCAAAGGATAGGAGAAATTAAAGATATGGTCACCA
This sequence comes from Acanthisitta chloris, assembly GCF_000695815.1. NCBI lineage: Eukaryota > Metazoa > Chordata > Aves > Passeriformes > Acanthisittidae > Acanthisitta > Acanthisitta chloris. The sequence continues at coordinate 28,098 of NW_008679097.1, read as the reverse complement.
GGAGAGCCTTGACTCAATTGGTCTGAATCCAGTTCTTCCTCCTCTTATCCTCCTCCTGAGTCTAAGTCTTGCGCCTGTCCACACATAACTCTTGGGGTTAGAGGACAATGACTGTTTGGCTTGAGGTTGGCTATTGGTATTTAACTGTGACTCAAGAATCTCTACAAGTGGCCAAGATGGCAAAGACAAAGCTCTTGGATACTATTTATAGTGGGAGTAAGGTTAATTATCCCTTTTAATTATCAACACCATCTAGCTCTGTTCTGGGAACCATCTCAGCTCTATGAGCAGCATCACTGTGCCTTGCAGGATGGTGGTATTTGTGCTGCCATACACACTGGAGGCTTTGCAGGAGTCCATGGATGAATCCCTCTAGGACAGTGAAGAGGTACACATGGAAACCAAGGTGAATTGCCCAAGATCACCCAGCAGGTCAGTGATGGAACCAGCATCTTTGGCATCCTCCCATGGAATCACTGAGTTCAGAAGTCTCAGAAGCTTCAGCAGTTGTTTCATCATCTATTCTTTGTGCAACAGCTTTAAGATCTCTGGTGCTATCCCAGTCTGTCCAGCCCATGATGAGTACCACAGGCAAACACTACAAGGCACAGTGGAGTGATGTCCACAGAGGAAGGAGGTCATGGACTCTGATTTGGCATGAGCTACCTGTGTGGTGTCAGTACATGCCATGACCTTCACAGTGCTCCAACAAGCTCAGGTTTAACAGGACCTGTGCAGGTTTTACTGCTGCCCTGTAAAACACGTTTCAGAATGTAAACATTACCTCCTTCTTGCCCAGATGACAGGTTTTCATGCCAAAACACATTTGTAGAGAGGTTCCAAGTATTCCACTTGCTCTCCTAGGTTTAATTACAGATTAACCCAACCTCATCATGTCATCATGCTCTGCTGGGATAGCACAGCCTTGGGGCAGTGGATTATGGCAATAATTAGCTCATTAATTGTCAAAACACTTCCTTTGTGCCATCATCACATTCTCACCCCACAGGCTAGAGCAGAAAAGATGAACCAGCACCATCCTGTCATCCCTCTTGAGATGCAGCTACACCTTTCCCAACGCGTGTTGTGCAGTCTCATCCCACAGACCAGAGGAGAAGGGATAAACCAGCACCATCCTTCCTGGGATGCAACTACCCCTTTCCCAACACAGTCCAGAGCAGAGGGAATGAACCACCACCATCCTGACATCCTTCATGGGATTCATCTATACCTTTCCCAACACAAGTTGTGGATGTCTTCATCCATGTAGTATCTCCAAAGGGATAGGAGAGAGATGATGTTTAAACCAGGAGATATTTTAATCCATATTTATTAAAGGAAATGGATTAGAAAGGTGATGATTTCCCTGATAGCAAATATATTCCCTGAACTAATATTTTCTGTAGAGGATAAAAGGAAGATGTAATAATGGTAGAGAAAATCTGCTGTCATTCAACTTTGATTTTGACACTTGGAGAAAAACCTGAATTGGGAAAAGACAGAGGTAAGAAGAGAGGAAGAAGATTTAATTGTGATGAAGGTCATAAGGAACAATTGCTCATTATTGCTCAGAAGTTGGAAATTGCAAATGAAATGATCAGAAACAGAGTAACTTTTTCCATCACATCACTCTATGCTGCAAAAACCATTGCCCTAAGGATGTTTTGGGTACCAAGAGTCCAGATCCATCCAAAAATCCACTGTCACTGGGAAAAGAATGCCAAATATGAGTCCAGACATGTAACATTGACTAAAATCAGTGTATTTATATCTAAAAGCCCTTGAGGACTTTTGGCTTTCAGCTGTTTCCACTGATTTAAACTTCCTCCTGGTTTCCAAGTGATTTTTCAAGTGATCAAATCAGGTTTTCCTGTGTGTTTAGCGGTGTGAAGTTTTCAGCCTGGAAAAAAAAAACCCTCATTAGCATGAGATTTGGGATCCCTGGAGGTGGAGACAGACACATTTCCCTGCCAGAAAGCCAAACTGACACTCTATCCTAATAAACATCTTCTGAACCAACTGCAAAGAAACCTTTACCTTGCCCTCCCACCACCTCCAAAAGGTTATTTTTGGAGAGTTTTTTGTTTCAATAAAAAAATAACCACAAAAAAAATCCCAAAAAATCTTTTAATCTAATCTTGGCTATATTTTCCCCTTCAATGCCTGAGGGATCCAAGATTATTTATAACAGGAAACCTTTGATTTCAGAGCTTTTATGTTGTTTTTTTGCACTGTTCCAACTCACCAAACAGAGTGAGTTGAGTTTGAAGGAAAAAGCAGATTGCAATATGCATCCAGAGGGATTTCTCCCACTCCCCAGCACTACTCCTGCTCCTTCCCAGCATGACCTGGAGCAGAATGATCTCCATGCCAAGGGGTTTGGTAATCCAACCCTTAAGCAATGCAACCTCAGGAGAACTCCAAGCCATGGGAGAGCAGCATCCCTGTCTTTTTCCTTTTAGGAACAGCTTGGAGATGGTGGTGAGAGACACATTAAAGACCCCCCTGGGTATTTGCCTTCCCATTAGCACAACCAGTGTGAAGTTTGCTCACAAGGTCAAGGCAGAGACTGACCATCTCCCTGCCAACAGCACGGCCAAAGGAGCCTCCCACAGGCTTCCCAAGGTTGTTGGAAAGTTTCTCCCTGACTTCAGAGCTTGGAGTTTAGGCCATGAGAAACACGTGGATGGCACTAGCCCATTTTTCCACATTGCACAACGTGGATGGATGTGACAGGGAGTGGAAAATGAAGCTCCAGCTCTTGGGGAGGAGCAACATCTCCTCAGTGTTGTCCTCTCCAGCCTCATCCTATGTGCCTGTGGTATTTGCACTAAGATAAAGCTCTTTTAGCTCTGTCAGACTTCATTCAAAGAGAATTTGGCTCCATTCCTCTTTCCTCCAAGTTGTCCTCAGTTCTTTTACCTGTAGCAAGATATCTCCAGTCCCAAATGAAGGAATCATTGCCTTTGTGAGTGACAGAAGTCAATCACTCCAGGTGATGGAGTGGGTACAGGGATTTGGTCCTGGTTGGTGATTTGTGCACACATGAGGGATGGTCTTATTTTCAGTGACCATTTCCCTGCAGGACATAGTCCAGTTGACAAACCACTGCTGGCAAAATTGGAGCGGGATGGGGACCCAGAGAGTGGAGATGATTTTAGGATCAGGTGTTGGATCTCCAACTTCTCCACCTTAGTGGAGAACCAAACCTCTCCAACTCTTTTGGAGATCCAAACTTTTCCAACTCCTTTGGAGGACCAAACATCTCCACCTTCTTTGGAGATCCAAACTTCAACTCCCTCAGAGATTACTGACTCCAACTTCTTTGAAAACTAAGGATAAAATCCTGATTGATGCTTTGGCTCAGAATAACATGTTTACCATGAGAAATTAGTTCTCTTTTTTTTTCTGGGAATCTCTTCTTTTGTTCATTTGATGATCAATAAGTTTGCTGAAAAAGAAATGAGGGCAAGATGGTCCTCAGTGGAGGAGATTTTACCTCTAGGTCTTGTCACTTCTATTGATTGTCTTTCTAGTGTTATATAGACATGGAACAAGGTGAGTAAAATTGGCTGGGAATAGGATTGGAAAGGTTGGAATCAGAGGCCAAGTGATTGCAGCCCTGGAAAAGGTAATAACAAGGTGATGATATTTTTCCTGCAGGTTTTAATGCCCAGAAAACCAGAAAAGTTTCTCTACATGAAAAATACATAGAAAAATCTATGTCTATAAAATGAGGTCATTGCAGATGGGAAAATGAAGGTCAAGCTCAGCTTAGGAGAGGTAAATCAGAATTCCTTTTCTTGTCTGCACAGGTTAAATGGCATTTTAATATGGCATTTATTCAGACCTTATATAATTTCAACCCCAACAGCTTTTTATGAACCCTTTTAATCTTGTCTTGATTCTGGTTATGAAGGTGCTAACGGGTTTTCTTTTCCTCACAAGATGAGAAAACTGAGATTATGGCTTTGCCAAGCACTTTGCCAGGCAGATGGGCTGAGCCTGGTGCCAAGCATGGGCTGAGGTTGGTCACTGGGGATGGACAGAGGAGGCTACAGAGCAGAACCTGCATCATATCCCAGTCCAAAATCCTTCTTCCCAACCCTGGCAGTGTTCAAAGCCAGGTTGGATGAGGCCTTGAGCAACCTGGTCTAGTGGGGAGGTGTCCCTGCCATGGCAGGGGGCTGGGACTAGATGGTCCATTCCAACCCCTAAAATTCCATGATTCTATGATCTCTGACCCTATCACTCTTTTCCTTGTTGGCTATTCACTAATATTCCTAATTCAGTGGCTTCTTTGCACCATGACCAAAACTGGAAACATCTCGCATGTCCAACAGGGAACCCATCGGTGTAGGAGAAAAATTTGTTTGATTTGGTGAAATTATTAGGACATGAACTTACTCCTCAAGCCTGGATGGAAAGACAGGGACAGAGGAAAGATATGGCAGAGATGAGATGTGGCAGATCAGGATGTCATGTGTCCCATCTTGTCAAAGTCACAACCTCATCAGCAACTGGTCCACACATGGGTTGAGGCTTTACCCAGTCTGGTTTTCCCATGGTTCAGAGGTGCTCAGCTATCAGCAAGAATCCAAACTTGTAGACTAGGATAAATGTAGAGGATCACTTTTAACTCATAACAGTTAGAATAATAAGGATAGAAGGTCTTCACTGAGCTCTGGCAAACCAAATCCTTTGGAAGTTTAGCTGTTTTCTTTCCCTGTGAAAACTGATGTTTTCTCCTGCCTTTCCTCTCCCTTTAATCCCAGCAATGCTGCATTTATTCTAGTTGGCCATGGACTTTCCTTCTCCTCTTCCTCCCTCTTGAATCAGAGCATTCCTGAATGGGAACATTTGTCTTCCTTTCAGAAGTTTCCAAGCGAATTATCTGGAAGCCCAACAAGAGGCCACACTTCCCCCTGTAGTGTGTCTGTGGTGAGGAGAGATCCTCATGACCCCATCCTGGGCAGGAAAAATAAATCCCTTTGCCTCCAGCTGAGCTGCAATTCTGCATGGAACAATTTCAGCCTTTCCTTCCACCTCCAGGCATTGAGGTTGGTAATTGAAATCCTGAGGCTCAGAGTTGGCCAGGAGACAAGGAGAGAACTGTCAGCCTTCAGCATCTGCTTTGCTTTTGGATGATTTAACTGGGAAATGGATCTTGGCTTTTCATGAATAGTTAAGCTTTGTCTCTTCCTCTTGAGCAGGGCAAAGGTGTTCTCAGGGTTATTCTTTGGAAGCTTCATTCCACCATGCCCTTCTGCTGAGCTCCCTCCAAGCCAGCCAGGAAAGGTTGCTCCAGGGGTGGCTGAAGGAATCATCTGGCTTTCTGGGATGTTTTAAGTGCTTGGCTTTGCTGCCAGGAAGAAGCTGCTCACAGCCAGCCCTCACAGAAGTCTTTCCAAGGTGATGCCTGCCTGTGGACTTCAGCAACCTTGTGGAACTTCAAAGCTAGTCTTGCTTTGACAGCCAATGGGATCTTCAGAAGTCCCTTCCAATCTAAATTATTCCATGCCTGTCACAAGTGCTTTAACACAAGAATCTCAATCTTCACGAGATGCTAAAGTCCCAAGGTGGGCTCTGATTTCATCGAGAAGAATCATAGAATGCTTTGGGTTGGAAGGACCTTAAAGATCATGTTTTCCACCCCTACCATCAGCAGGGACACCTTCCACTAGCCCAGGTTGCTCCAAGCCCCATCCGACCTGGCCTGGAACACTTCCAGGAATGGAGCAGCCACAGTTTCTCTGGGCAACCTGTGCCAGTGCCTCAGCACCCTCACAGGGAAGAATTCCTTCCCAATCTCCCACCTCACCCTGCCCTCTGGCAGTGTTGAACCATTCTCCCTTGTCCTGTCATACCAGGTCCTTCTAAATAGTCTCTCCATCATTCTTGTAGGCTCCTTCAGGTCCCAGAAGGCCACAATTATGTCATCCTGAAGCCTTCCCTTCTTCAGGCTGAACAATCCCAATTTGCAATGCTCCAATCCCAAAGGGAGTTGATATGTTGTCAAAATGACTTACAGGTGACTCTTGAATCAGAAAACTGGGAAGAGGAAGGCTGGAAGAAACCACCTATCTGGTCTCTAGCAACCTGGAGGCCAAATCTCAAGCTCCAAACCTTGAGCTCCAAATCTCCAGCACCCAACCTTTTTTTAGAGTTCTTCCAAACACTCTCCATGCCTGAAGGGAGAAAAAAAATCCTTCAAGAAGCATCCATATCTAGACAGAAGGGTATGGTATGACAGGTACCAGGTGGACTCCAGAAAATCTTCACAGCCCTCCTGGGGTATTTATGAGGTCTCTTAGGCACTGTAAATATCTTTGTGTGTGTCAAAATGTACCAGGACAGGAGCAGGAGAGCAAGAGAAAAGCAAGGAAACTTGGTTTGAGAACACACCTAAACACAACAAGATGAAGAAGCTGTACAAGTCCTGGAATGAGTATCCATGTTATGCTCCCTCATCCCTCCTTGGAGAGCACTGAACTACCTCACACATGAGGGATAGAACCAGAAGTGTCATTAACATCCTTTGTTGTTCACCTTGGCCTCATCCTGATGTCACAAAAGGCTCTAGGTGACACTGGCTAAACCTCTAAGGACCATCAGTGATGATATTCCAATTCAAACTAGCTGGATATTATTCAACACACGTTTTCCTCTTTCTGAGATAACAAGGCTTTGTTTAACCAAGGGAGAAGTCACCTAGTTTCCCTGGATATGGTTTTTATTGAGGCTTTTCTCCTCCTTTTCCTTGGTGGAGAAAAATGGGATGCCCAGATCATTCCTACAGCCCAATTTTCCTTTCTTTTCACTTTCTTTAGCCTTTAATTCAATTTTTCAACCAGTTTTGGGCTGATATTTTGAAGGAGTGGAAGCAACCCTCAAAATATGTGCAACAACAATGGAATAAAGGAAGGAATTGCGGGAATGAGCAAAACTAGAGAGCTCAGAGCTGGCTTGAGGTCCAACCTATGGGTACAGAAGATGCCTTAACCCATTACTTATATGTTCTCCCACCTGTGTGCCTTGATCTACTTTTGGGACTAGAAACAACCCTATGGACAGCTATGAAAATCCTCAATTTCTACAGCCTGTCCAGGCCTTTGATTAATTAATTGTCTCTTAATTGTGGTGCAGAAAACCTTAATGTCAGTGAGGGAAGATCTTCAGTCTATCGCAACACATCACAGGAGAAAATAACCAAGTGGATAGAGAGAGCTCATTTGGTCCTCCCAGCTGTTTTTTTCCAGTTCTAGAGTTCTGCTTATTACATTCTTGGACTCTGAGAGGTTTGATACCATCTTAGGGCAAAAATATATCTCTAGGCACACATTTAAAGCAAAATCTGGACAGACTCTCCTCTTGCTGCTCTCTGTATATTCTACCCCAATGAACACTTGAACAACTGTAAATAAAAGCAGCTTTTCCTCTTCTGCTTTGTCCCATGAAGATTTTCTTGGGCCTCCATGTAATCCATGGGATTTCTGCAGCTTTTAGCTTTAACTAAGTCGTTTCTGTGGCTGCCTGAGATGTTTCCAAGTGTGTGGTAACTTGATTTTGGTGTGTTCCCAACTGCCTAATTAAAACCATGGAATAAACTCATTTGGCTTAGGTGATTTTTTAATTCTTCTTTCCTCCTTCTTTGATTTCTTAATCAAAAAGAAATCTTTGGAGTCACATAGCCAAGGGATTATTCCAAACATCCCTTTGGAAAGGGCACACACTTGGAAATCCTATCTAGCCATGGAGGAGAGTTGTCACACATGTGTGTAGAGCTCAATGCCAAAGGTTATGGTACACACAGGAAAAATCAAAGTGCTTGTGATCCTCCTCTTGTTGCAGCATCCCTGTGGGAATGATGTCATCAGGGAAAAGGAGATTTCCTCTTCCAAAACCTTAATGAGGATGTTGGAACAACTGATGAAGGAACAGCCTTGGGGGAACCCAGTGAGGATGTCAAGTGGGCTTGAGGAGCATCAGGGAAATAGTGTCCTTTGGGGAGGTAGGAAAATCTCATGGATGTGGGAGCAGGGAATATCTTTCCTCATCCAGAGGAGATCTAGTCTGCTCCAGACTGTCCTTTCTGGAGAGAAACTTGAGTGATAAGATGCAAAAGCTTTCCCTCAACACACAGGGTGAACTCGGACCCAGCAGCCTGTGAAAAAGAATTGGCTTTACTCCTTGCTGTGTCCTTGGAATCCTTTGGGGAGTCAGGAAAACCTCGTGAATGCAGGAGCAGGGAACACCTTTCCTCATCCAGAGGAAATCTAATCTGTTCCAAACTATCTTTTCTGGAGAGAAACTTGAGTGACAAGAAGCTTTTCCCCAACACACAGAGTGGACTTGGCCCCAGCACCATGGGAAGAAGTAGCTTTTCTCCTTGCTGTGTCCATGCAGCCAACCACCAGGGTCTGGGTCTGTTCTTGTCATTGTTTGGTGCACTAAGACACAGCTTGAAGCTTGGGTTTCGTGGTATCTGGCTAGGCATGTCGACCTGATGTGGATCAAAGGCTACATGGTAGAATTAAGCAAATATAATCAGTGTAATATGATTCATTCATGTCCTGCTGAGCAGATGTTGGAACAGATGGCAGGTAGCAAAACAATGTGCTGGGGAGTTAGTACACTCTGTTAAATGAGTGCATTTAGGAGCAGGGAGTGTCTTTATTAATCCCATTTAGGAGGAAAGAGAGGATTTATGGCTTTGCTTGCTGGGAAGTTTTCCCTTTGCCTTGGAAAGGCAGAAAACACTGGTGGGATGGGATCTTGCTTGTCCTCCAGTTTGGCTTAAACTTCTATCACCTTGGGAAGGAACATTTAACACACTAGCTAACTAGAGGGTTGAACATTTTGAGTCATTAGTAACCTACTATCTGGGGTTTGGAACTAGATGATGTTTAAGGTCGCTTTCAACCCAAGCCATTTTATTCTATGATTCTATGACAACCTTTCATTTGGCTTGTGTTGAAGAGTTGCCATCATGATGCTCTTGGGAGCTGCCTGGGTCTCTTGTTTGCTGCTTGGTAAACATGTCAGGAAAATCCACCTTTCTCTGACATTTCTACATCAACAATAACCCAAGGCAGTCTATTATACACCTGAATAGTCACAGAGTTCATAGAATCATAGAACCATAGAATTTTAGGGGTTGGAATGGACCTTAGAGATCATCTAGTCCCACCCCCCTGCCCTGAGCAGGGACACCCCCCACCAGACCAGGTTGCTCAAGATCCTATACAACCTGACTTTGAACACTGCCAGTTATAGACATTGGGTGTAAATCTGGTAATTATTTAGGCAACATGAAGCTAAACACTCCTTTAACCATTTATCTTTGGGCTTAGTGACCACCCAGACATCCCATTTCCCAATTTAAAGCCTGCAGGCATGACTGGAGCAGACCTGGAGCATTCACATTTTGCTCAGCCAAGAATGTTTCTGCAGCATTGTGAGCTGTGCCTTCTTGGTTAGTCTGAACTCCACAAACCCTAAAAAAGAACTTGGAGTTGATAAAGAGCTACTTGGAAAAGTGCCTCGAGATGACTAACCCATCTCCAATTCGAGATATTCCAAAGCAAATTGCCTGCTCTGCCAGAGCAGTAGTGCAGGACAGGTTGGTGGGGGTGGGAAGGGAGATTCCTGTCTAGTTGTATCCTGGATTTTCATCAGCTGGTGGGAAAAGGTTAGGATACAGGTGGATTTTCCTTACCATTTCTATTGGACAGCTGATGTACTCCAGCAAAGTAGGAGGAAAAAGAAAGGAGGAGAAATCAAACCACCTAACTAGGAAGGTTTGGAGTGACTCTGCTCTTCCACTCAGCATTTTTCTATCAGAAAGGAACATCAAGCCCTTCAGCTTGGAGGGTCATGAAGTTCTTGAGGGATCCTGGATGCTTTCCCTAGGAATCTGTGGAGATGATTCTTTTTATAACCAGCTCATGTCACTGGGGAAAGTTTATCCAGCCAACAAATTCACTCCCCAGTGCTGCCTGACTTTTCCCCTGTGATGTGGCTTTGTTCACTCTGTCTGGCTATGCAGAAGCATCCACATAAGGTCATTCCTTGCAAGGACAACCAATTCCACTTCCAGATTCATACACTCATAGTATGTTAAGAGATTGGAATGGACCTTAGAAATCATCCAGTCCCAACCCCCTGCCCTGGGCAGGGACACCTCCCACCACACCAGGATTCTCATGGCTTTAGCCAACCTGGCTCTGAACACTGCCAGGGTTGGGGCAGCCACAGCCTCCCCGGGCAACCTGTGCCAGTGTCTCACCACTCTCACATGTTATATCAAGACATCAATGCTTGGAAAAAACATATTCAATAGAATTAATTTCCTACTTAATCATAATTTGAGTATTTTTGCTCTTATTTTATCCCCTCTTCTCATTTATCTTAGTCACCAGAACATATTGAAGCTCTATTCACTGCACACAGAGAAGTTCATTTGGTTTGGAAACCTTTCAGTCCACTGCACATAGAAAAGTTCACATGGCTTGGAAACTTTTCAGCTGATGAACATATTTAGCTGTGTGGCAGAAACACAAGGATGTGTTGTTGTTAGAAGGGTATGGATCTTGCTTTAGCTCCAAGACTTGGGAATTCAGTTAGGAGAAGAGTGTGTGGCAGGAGGCTGCAGCTAAAATTCTCCCTAATTCAGATTTGCTTTGTTGCTATTACACTCCGGGACCTTCATCGTATCCCTTCACCTCCACTTGTGCCTGATTCTTTCTCATTCATTTATTTAGGAAAGCTCTAAAGAGAGACCTGGACAGACTTGATCAATGAGCTGAGGACAACTGCATGAGGGTCAATAAGGCTCTGTGCTGGTCCTGCCCTTGGGACACAACAGCCCCATGCAGCTCCAGGCTGGGGGAGAAGTGAGGAGAGAGGTGATGATCAGAAGGGGACTTGGCAGTGCTGGTGGCAGTGGCTCAGTGTGAGCCAACAGTGTGCACAGGTGGCCAAAAGGCCAATGGCATCTTGGCCTGGCTCAAGCACAGTGTGGCAGCAGGACCAGGGCAGTGATCATCCCCCTGTGCTCAGCACTGGGGAGGTCACAGCTCAGTGCTGTGCTCAGCTTTGGGCACTCACTGCCAAAAGGTCATTGAGGCACTGGAGTGAGTCCAGTTAAGGGCAGTGAGGGCAGGAAAGAGCTAGAGCACATGGGGAAGGGCTGAGGGAGTTGGGGTTGGTTTGCCTAGAGAAGCGGCTCAGGGGTGACTTCATGGCTCTCTCCAACTCCCTGACAGGGAGGGGTCACTCCTGCCATACTACTCTCACTTAGTAGAGGGAATGGTCATAAACTGAGGCAGGGGAGAATCAGACGGGATATTGGGAACATTTTTTCCCTGTTAGGGTGTTCAGGCACTGCAATACCGTCCAGGAAGTTGGTGGAGTCATCATCCCTGGAGGTGTTTAAGAGGCATCTGGATCTGGTGCTGGAGGATATGGTTTAGGGTTTAGGGGTTACAGCAGTGACAGGTTAATGGTTAGACTTGATGATCTTAGAGGTCTCCTCCAACCTTGATGATTCTATGATTTCACTTATTCCAGAATCTGGTCCTAAAGGCAGCAAACAGGTTGAATATTGGATCCAGATTCAAAAGCTCCTATCTGGGCTCAATTCCAGCAGTTTATTTTTGCAAAGACTTTGGTTCCCTGAGCTGCACTTTGAAGGCTTCTTCAGCAATGCCCCCACCATGGATGAAGCTGGAATGATCCCTTCTGTGATCTGGTGGCCACCTTCTGTCCTGCTTTTCCCCAGGAGTTACCACCCTAACTCTGCTCCTTGACAGGGACCACAGTGATTATTTGAAGTTTGCAAACCCAGAAGAGACAAAGACAAGAAATGCTGCAGGCAAAATTCTTGCACATGAAGTGTTCTAGCCCTAAAGGTGTGATGAAAGCATAATCCTGCACATAACCCTTAGTTGTGCTGCCTAAAATAATACTCCAGGATGCTGGCAGGGGAATACTCTGCTTCCTGTGAGTGTTTCAGTTCACAGTCTCCCAAAAATAACACAGAGACTGTTAACACCTGCACTTTTTAACGTTTCCTTGCTAACAACAAGGAGATTAATGGGTTCCATTCAAAAGGACCTTTTTGACCTCATTTATGATGTTGAGAAAGTCAGGAAATTGCCTGCTAATCCAAAGTTTGATAATCCCCAAAAAATCACTGCTCAAAGTGTATGGTTTATCAAGGAGATGTGGTTTAACAAGGTGGGCCAGAATCCACAGGGCATCACAGCTAGTGGATCCCTGCATTAAGCAGAGAGCTGAAGCAAGACAAGAGATGCAGGAATAGAGGATACTCAACCTCTCCAGTGCTGCAAAACTTCATTAGACAGAGATCAGTTCCCATTCTGGAAAGCCTGGGAAGATGACAGTCTGGGGTGGGAGGATTCCAGCAGCTCCTCAGGGGCTCCAGTGGCAGGATTAGCCCATGCAGACAGAACATGGAGTGACCCAGAGATGCCTGATCCAGCAGCTCCTGGTGGCTTCCTGCCACAGCAGCTGGGGAACTGGCATGGAAAGTAGGAGCTGCAGGTTGGCTGCCTCTGGACTAGTTCAGTCTGGCAGATGGCATCACTTTGTGCACAACCTCTGCCTGGGATTTCCAAAGGAAGTTTTCTTCCAGGTTTTCATATACAGTTCCAACCTTCTGCTTTCAATTTTGTAAAGGACTGGAGGGTTTGGGGTTTTTTTTGTCTCTCTCTTATTTTTTCTTTCTCATTGTAAACAGAAAATGGACCCAATCACAGAAGGTTGCCAAAAAGAAGAGCAAACAACGTTCTTCAGGCTTTTCAAGGTACAAATGCACCACTTCTACCTGCCTCTGCCTAAGGAAACATTAATCCAGTTGCCCAAATGACATCTTAATTCCAGTCTTGGCAAAGTGCACACAAAAGCCAAGAGAATGGCTGGAATAAGGATCTGTACAACTCCTCTCCAACAGAAGGGAAAACAAACCCAAAAGCCACTGCTTGGTTTGAGCACAGGATGCTCAGGCACACCAAGGTGGTAGCTGCTTCTTGCCACCTCCCAGAGGACATGCTGACAAGGACCAGCCTCAAAGAAGGAAGGTCTTTACAGAGAAGAGCCACTTCTATCCTCTTTTATATCTTCCTGTAATCCCCATGAAGCAAGATTAGTCCCATATGACCCCAGAGGATCTCCAGCCTCTCCTGGAGTGGGAGGTGGGTATTTCCCAGTGGCTGGAATGGCTCTTGTGGTGCTATGATGTCATATTCTCCTTTCTCCAGCAATGAGCAAATCTCTGTGCCTCTATAAGATGGAAAGAACTGGTTTTCTATGGCAAGCCCTGGATGGGTGCTGGACTAGGGATGAAGCAAAGAGCAGCAGGTAGATGCCTCAGCTGTGTCTGAGTAAAACTAACTAGATCCTTTCATTGCCAGGGAAAATGAACAGATCCAGAGGGTGATCCCAGCCCAAAGAGGTCCTGAACCTTCAGCTGGACAGATTGAGGCAACACATTTCTGATGCTGGTATTCCCTCACTGATCCATTTGCTTCCCTCCCCATCACCTCCCTCCTGCTTCTGTCATCCTTAAATGATCATTTCAGGTCTCTCCCACCCAAACCTTTCTCTGCTCAGACCAATTAACCATCTTAAGGACCTCAAAGCTATTTTGTTCTCAGACTCAGCACAGGCTACAAAACCAACAGGTGTGAGAGCAGGAAATAACAAAGTGCCACAATTGTGGAGAGCTTTACAAGTTGTACTAACAGAGTTGTTTTGGAGACACCAAACAGGTGGGGGGAGGGAAACCAGTGTGCTCATTTGAAGCTGTTTGAGCAATAGGAAGTTTTCAGGCAGTAACAATTGGGGCTGAGAAAGTCCAGCTGATGTGTGTGTGTGTGTACACAAGGATTTGCAGCCCTAATGGAGGAAGGTCAAATCATTGAGGGCTGAGAGCTGAAGCCCATTGTTTGGGAAACTGAGTTCCCCATGGACCTGCAGGAAACACAGGGCAAAGCTAAGGATGCCCTTGCCAAAGCTGTAGCAGAGGTTTTCCTAAGAAACTCTTTGTGTGCTGCTGGTGAACCAGAAAAAGTAAGGAGTATCATAAATACATCAATAAGCACAGGAGAAAAATCCCTTCTGATAATGAAATGTGTGTGTGTTTTCCAAGTGATGATGTGCACATCATCTAAGGGTCTTGGTAGGGTCACCTTAATGAGAATCATTAAGGTTGGAAAAGACCTCTGAGATCATCAACTCCAACCTATGACTTATCACCACCTTGTCAAATATAGCAGAGCACTAAGTACATGTTCAGTTGTTTCATAGTTTCATAGTATGTTAAGGGGTTGCAATGGAGTTTAGAGATCATCCAGTCCCAACCCCTGCCCTGGGCAGGGACACCTCCCACCAGAACAGGTTGCTCAAGGCTTTATCCAACCTGGCTTTGAACACTGCCAGGGTTGGGGCCGCCACAGCCTCCCTGGGCAACCTGTGCCAGTGTCTCACCACCCTCCAGGGAAAAGCTTCTTCCTAATATCTCATCTAAATTTCCCCCTTCAATTTCTCAGTTTATCTTGCTGCACTGTCCCCAGAAGTGGAGCCCAAAGTCCTTCCCTAATGTTACTGAGCTGCTGGGAAAGCCCAAATCTGGGAGCTTAGTCTGGGCATCACCATGCTTTAGGGTTGTTGAAATATGACCTTTTAATCCTAGTCCATCCTGGGCTGAAGGACCATCTCCAAGCAGATCCATTGCTCATGTTTCAGCTCATTTTTCACTCTACTCTTACTATTGGGATCAATGAACATCTAATTCTCAAGAAATCTCAAGAACATCTAATTCTAACTCATGCCATTATTTCCCTTGGCCACTAAGCCTTTGATTACATTAGGCAAGCAAGAAAATTTCATCTATGCTCTCCAGTTAGTCCTTAGGCTGAAAATAAAACTAGAATTGGCTAGAAAGAACTGATATTTTTCTTCCAGACAGCTGAAGGATGCATGGAAACCTCTGTCCAGGATATCCGGAACTTGGCTGGTTCTTTTCCTTCCCTGAGTTTCCTCACCAAAGGATTTGTGTTTATTTAATTAGAAGTCTGTTCCTCCTTGACAGGTGTCCTATAGGCAGCAAATGTGTCTTGGCTTGGGCCATGTGAGGGAATTAGCTCTGGGTTTCTTCTCAGGAGGAATGGGAGTCTCTCTGTTAAAGGTCTGTGCATGGGCAGGAATATTCTCTGTTTAACTCCATGTGATGTATCCAGGGGCAGAAGTTCAGGAGTGATAAAGTTATTGGGAATTGAAAGGCTATAATCAAAAGGGAAGTGAACTTGCAGTGACAGGTGGAAAAGGATTTTGGAACTGTGAGTGAATCTGAAGAGAAAATTCAAGTCAGGTTTGCAAAGGAGTTTGGAAAGGAGTTTTGCAGGATCAAAGGTCCAAATTAAGGAGAGGTAAATAGGTAGTTAGACAGTGCTCACCCAGCTTTTACCTGTGTTTTGGTTATAACCACTCAGTTGTCATTAAATACAGTAATTTAGCTCAAAGTTAAGTATTCTGCAAGTTCCTTTAGAAGAAGAAGTTGGATGAGTCTCCTTTAGCAGTAAGAACTCTTTACCAGGAGCCACTCCACTCCCTTCCACCTCTGCCAAACCCAAGGATCACTCATTATCCTGCCCTGTTGGGTAAGCCCAAAGTCACTAGAGCTCAAAAATTTCCATTACATTATATACTTAACCAGGAAGATTTGCTGCATAACCTCCTGTAGCTCTTAGTTTAAGTCATACCTGGCCAAACCAGGAATGAGAAGGTGATGTGAGGGTACAGCCCCATTCAATCTTCCTTAGGACCAATCTCTGTGCTCACCTGATTCCAAAACAAACTCATTCAGTAGCAGCAGAAGTGATTCAGCTCAGAAAAATGGGCCCTACAAAAATTCCTCAGCAGTTTCTCCTGCCTCAGCCAGGTCAGACAAATGCCAGGGCCAGCAGAAAGAAGGGATGGAGGCAACATGACAGGGGAAGAGGAAAGTTAGGATTCCAGAGGCAGTATAGGAGATTAATTGCCACTGCTGCACTGTACCCACACTATTTTGACAGGTTGTCACCACTGAAATAACTTCTGATTTTTCTGCCTGTTACTGCAATGTCATCCAAACCACCCCACGATTATGCAGGAACTCAAAGATTAATCCTTCCTTGAAGGATAAGGAGTTAACATTTCCTAGATGCTAAAAGCCAGTGAGCCAGAGTTGGGTGGTTTTATTCCACACAGCAAACTCAAGGAAGAAACAGCCAAGGAATGAATCAGCAAGGACTGGGAAAGGCTATCAGATTAATAACCCAAGTCAGGGGAGGACAGAGAGGAGTTGTACACATCACCCACACGAGTATCACCCACGAAACGCAACATAACAAAGCACCAAGAGTTATATTTCACTTCAAACGTGTCCTGCTCAGTCAGTTGCTTAATCACTCCAAGGAATACAAATAGCCTCAAGCATTTAAATACTCTGTTAAATCTGAGTCCTCTAAAGCCAACATTGCCAGCAGGACACAGCCCTTTGTACCCATAGGTAGAGGTCAATCAGGGCTTCCAATAAACCCTGGAACAGACAATTTGTGCCTTGAGTAGAGGTCCCTGGAGACTCTTTTATCTCATTTTCACTGTCAAACTGCCTGTTTGGAAGCTTTGGCTTGGAAGAAGACACAGAGGATGAACCCTGCTAAGCAGATTTTGCACATGGTGGATCTAGTCCTAAATTGCACCAGAGGAAGTTCAGGTTGGACACTACAGAAGGCGTGCTTAGACATTGGAAGGAGCTGCCCAGGGAGGTGGTGGAGTCACCATCCCTGGAGGTGTTTAAGGAAAGACTGGACGTGGCACTTAGTGCCATGGTCTGGTGGACAAGATAGTGTTAGGTCATAGGTTGGACTTGATGATCTCAGTGTTCTTTTCCTGCCTTAATGATTCTGAGATTTGGTGAAGAAAAACATTGATTTTCACCTCACACAATGATTTTTGGAGGTCTTCAGCACTACAGGACTAATTGGGAAAGCTCTTCATGAACTTTCCTAATGGAATGATGACTAATAGGCGGATGTGCTTTTCTTTTCCTGGGAAAGTTTCCTTACAGTACTCAGTTCTGAGGACCTATGACCAATGTCCATGATGATTTGTTCCTTGTCATCTGACTACATCATGGTCACCTTTTGGGCCTAAGAAATCAGAGGGGAAACCTTAAGGTGAGAGGAAGATGTTAAGGAGAGATGAAATGAGTGACCCAGAGCTCAAGCCAACCATTTCAGGTATCTTTAGCATATTTTCATGAGAGCTTTCAAGCTATTCAACATGCTTCAAACCATCCTCTTGGCCTGGCAAGTATCCAGGTGGCTGTTCCCCTCCTCCTCTGCATGAGCTGAGAAATGAGAAGGAGTTAGAAAGTGACATGGCAAATCTCCAAACCTTTCCAAGTATATTTTACTAATATGGTAATTAATACCATGGTTCTGTGTCTCCTTCAGAAAGCAAATCCAATCTCGTAAGAATGTAGAGTGAAGTGATTCAGACACTCTTATTTCTTGGACTTGAAAAGCCTGAGTTCATAATTCTGTGCGTTCTCCCCATTTTTAAGTTGAGAACTCCCACACCAGCTAGTGGCGTGTGTCACATCCTGAAGTTCATGAACCTCAGGCATTATCGAAGGCCTTGAAACAAGAAGACTAATAAATTGAGCCTGAAGAGCTCCTGTTCACTTACTTACAGCACAGGGTTGAATTTGGCAAGAGCTCTTGTATGGAAAGGTCTTAGCCTTTAAAGCGTCTTGATTTCTCAACATGTTGATCATTTATATACCTCTGGCTACATGTTGGATAAAACAGAGGCCATTGAAGTGTCCTTCAAGAGCCCAAAGCATCCAGCCCAGTGGGGCCTGGCTCCTAAGTCCTTTGGCCTCTTCAAAACTTCAGCATTAGTAGCTTTGAGAGGAAGGAATTATAACAAAGTCCAACTTGGTGAAGTTGCCCTTTCCAAATCCAGATGTTCTTCAGAGTGAAGTTGAGTGTCTTGGACTGATTTGATAAATATAGGACCATTTATAACCCAGAGAAGATGGAACACATGTACTCTGGAGAAGGAAAAGTGATTGGAATGGGGAAGGAGGTGAAAATGGGAAGGAAAAAGTGGGAAGAACAGCAGGAACACAACTATTCACCACCCACTGCAGTGGATGAGGTGCACCCACAGTTTAAGCATCCCTCAGATCAAACTCCTCCAGACGAATTCAGCTTATCCTACAAAAACTTCCATGTCCTTCTCTTTCCAGAGCCATCCCCAGAGATTCCCACAAGGGAAAGCCAAAGATATTTGTCTCTCTGCTGCTGCTGTGGGTCTCAGCTGAACCTGGTGTGGTCTGTGAGTCATTAACTGAACAGAGCACAGCTTGCCCTGATGTTGGACTCCTCTGGCACAGGGTGAAGATGCAGCTCTTTGAAGGAGATAATAGTCCACTGCTTGGCCAGGGCAAATTGGCACCTCTCCACCCCCTCAGAGATTTACATATGTATTTTGCAAATGAAGCAGTCATTAAAACGCTGCTGCACTCTGATAATTGCAATTAGCCCATTCTTTCAGTGGCTCAGTGTAAACAGAGAGTTCACTGTCTTGTCTTTAACTGGAGCAACAGAGTCATCTCAATCCCAGGACTTCCTCTTTGGCAACAGACAATCCCATCTGAATCACTACCCAGCTCTTGCTTCATCCTCAGACTCTGATGGTCTGATAACATTTATTCAGAACTCCAAGCAATTAAAAGCACGATGACACATTAAACCAACCGCCATTTCCAGTTCCATCTTTAAATGATTAGTTAGAGCTGATTGGGAAATGGAATTTGTGCTCTGCAGGAAAGTCAAATGGTTCCAAATTCCCTTTCATCACAGGCTGGAATGTAACCTGAATTTGGCTGGAATTCCAGCTGAGTTGGGCTTTGGGCACCTGGGACTTGCAAACTGCTTAATGTCAGCCCTCACCTCATCCTGGAGGAAAGTGCAGATGTTTCCACATGGGGTGACAGAGTGGCCTCCATGCAAATGCTCTCAGCTCTGTCCCATTAATTAGCCTCAGGACAGGCAGAATTCCTGCTTTCTACCAACCATGTGGGCACAGCTGTGCCCAGATCACACCTAACATATGAGGGACAAACCCAAAGAGACACAAAGGAAAAATGCAAGAGATTTTGCTCAGCTGAGCCAACATTTGTCCATGAAAGAAGGAGTTATGAGTCTGAGACATTTCTGGACTGGACAGAGAGAAAATTCCCACTTTTCCACGGAAGGAATCCACCCACTGATATACAGAGAAGGTCACAATGGACTTTTCCTCATTCTCTCTGGTTGCACATGAAGGGAGGGCAGCAGAGTGCGTGGATGCAAGAAGGAGTCTCATTTTGCACATGGAGATTCCCCTAACAGAGGAGCACTATGGTCTCCCTTCTCACTTCTCACACATTGCACATGACATGGATCAGCAGACTTTGAATGCCTTTCTGTAGTGGTGAATTAATCCAATTAATTGGATCAACAGGATCCCAACTTATGGAGAAAACCACCTGGAGGACATCAGAATGGAGAATGATCACATTGCCATGAAGTCCTACTTCCTATCAGATTGGAAAGAAGTATTTCTGGGCAGTAGTTTGGTTTTGTTTAAGTGTTGAACAGACATTTATGACCCAAACAATGTTCCATCATAGTCTTTGACCAAGTTCACTGTCATTTTTAGTCACTATCCACCACTTGTCTTCTGCTCCTCCTGCAGAGCAGAGACATCATTTCAGCTGATGTCCTTAAGAAGGTTAAACATAGGTGTATGAAACAGCTCCCCAAGCAAGGTTCTGCAGCACAACTTTGGGATAATCCCAGAGATGCATCTAGAACTGCTGTCCAAGCAAGGTCCTGCAGTACAGCTTTAGGATATTCCAGAGAATGGGATTCTGAAGAAGACGACAGTAGTGCTGGCTCAAGATTTCTCAGCAGCACAACCAAGGCTGAGCTGCTGGCTCAAGGGTGAAGGAGAATGGATGGATGAAGTACAGATGCTCCTCCATCCAAGGAGGAAAACCTCTCAAGCTCCAAAGTCTGTATGAGTGAGTCTTGCTGCTCTTCAGCCATGGACCAGAGCAAGAGCTGGTCACTCACTCATCTTCCCTTTCTCCTAGAGGTGGTGTGAATGCAGTGCTGGAAGAAGGCTGTGGTAGATGATGGTCTTACACCTGGTGTAGATGATGGAAGGCCTAAAATCCCTCCCTGTAATGCACAATTAATCTGCTACAATATTTGGCCTTGTCTTTAATTCTTGTCCAAGCCTGGAGTGAAATTGTGGCTATTAAAAGGACCATTCTTCACCTCCAGGCTGTAAAGGGCTTCTCTTTCACAACTGCTTGAGTGATGGCTCATTACTCAGCTGCCTTTAAAGCAAAGCTGTTTTCACCAAGGTGTTTGTAAATCCAACAACTTTCTGGTTTATTGAGATTGCCTTGGCTTGAGAACCCTTGTCAGCACCAAGGCCCTCTGATTCCTCCAGCAAAACAGTCCCAAGGAGCTCTGCCACAGCTGAGCAGGTGGGAAAAGAGGGGAGCAGTGGCCTAGTAGAGGATGAAAAGACAGTGCTGACTCTCAAGTGCTCCTGAGGAAGAAAACCAGCATATGGGCTCTGATTCAGCAAAGCAATTAAGTTTATGCTTGAAGTCAAAGCCTTCCTTAATTCCTTTGACTCCAATGGGATTTAAGCAAAGACTTCAGCTGAATTCAGGTCTAAAAATTCCTCTGACATTTCTTTGCCTTCTGGATTAGAGTGCAAGAAAGTGGTTATAGTGCTGCCTTGGGAAGCAGAGGGTGAGGAACTCTGATGCACACTCAGGCTAATGTAAAGCTTTAAAAATCACTTGGCAGCAACTGAGTCATAAATTAAGTTGCTCAACTGGTTGTGCTTTGCAACCAAAACCATTGTCTTCCACAGGCTTGAGCATTATAACTTCCCAACTGGCCCCAGCTCCAACCAGCAGAAACTTTACACTTGATAAGTCCTCTAATATGCCAGAGAGAATTCCTCCCTCCCCTCCTGCTCTCCTCCTACCTCTTTAATGAGCATCCCCATTAGCTTGAGAGTACAAAGGGAGTTCACTTGGTGTTCTTTGCATGTTAGGCTCACTAAGGAGCAGTTCAAAAAGCAATCTGCCCAGAAACCACAGTTTATGAGTCCCAGAAGTTTCATTTGCTCAGGTCAGACTGAAAGCTTGGCTGAAGAGCCAGGAGAAATTCTTCTCTGTCAGGCAGCAGAAAGCAGTACAAAGCAGCCAGCTGGTAGGTCTCAGAGCCCAGGCCTCTAATTAAAACAGTGGAAAATTAGATAACTTCACAAATTCATCACTGCCACCACTGGCTGTCAAGGCAAAAAAAAGCTTGGGGGTTACCACCCACCTTTTGTTTATGTTGCTAACCAGTGTCTCCATCTCTGTGTGTGTGTGTGTGTGTGTGTGTGTGTGTGTGTGTGTGTGTGTGTGTGTGTGCATGAGTGCAGAGAAGAGAGCTTTTCTCCCTTCCCCCCACCCCCACTTTCAGCCACTTTTTGCACCTCATTCAAGAAAACTTGTGCTGAAGAGAATGGAAAAGAGCTGCAAACCCGGTTTGCAGATGTGTCTCTCCACAGAGATATTCCTCAGGGAAAGGGCTAATGGAGAGAGGGATAGAGCTAATAAAGATAAGCTCCAAGATGAAGAGAAGGTGAAGCATACAACAACACCCACAGTGTGAGCTAATGGAGAGAGGAATAGAGCTAATAAAGATAAGCTCCAAGATGAAGAGAAGGTGAAGCATACAACAACACCCACAGTGTGACACCCAAAGGAGGCAAACAGCTCCAGGATTTGGTGTTCATTTGGGTTATAAACCCTGGCACACCATCTGAAGATCTAAATATCCCCTGAATATCTACATTTGGGAATAGAGCCCAAGTAGCCATGGCTGGTGAGAGCAGCAGAATGTGATGTCTCCAGTCTCACATGTCCATGCAGAGGTGGGTCAGGGCTGGAAAACCAACAGCCTATGCTGCTTCTAGCTCCAGGATTTGGTGTTCATTTGGGTTATAAACCCTGGCACACCATCTGAAGATCTAAATATCCCCTGAATATCTACATTTGGGAATAGAGCCCAAGTAGCCATGGCTGGTGAGAGCAGCAGAATGTGATGTCTCCAGTCTCACATGTCCATGCAGAGGTGGGTCAGGGCTGGAAAACCAACAGCCTATGCTGCTTCTCTGCTGTCATTGCCCTGCTCTCCTGCAGTACATGTGCTTGGAAGGGTGCATCTTGACTTGATATAAAAGGTAGGAATGCAAGGGCATGGAGAAGGATAGAGATAGTAAAGACAAGCTCCAAGATGAAGAGAAGATGAGGTTTAAAACAACATTGAGACACAGGAGGGTTACATGAATCCATGAATAGCTTTCCAGTCATGGCACAGGAATAACTCCAACACTGGACTCTGGGAATGGGTTGCCCAGGGAGTTTGTGGCTGCCCCAATCCTGGCAGTGTTCAAAGCCAGGCTGGATAAAGCCCATAGATGTTTCCTCCAAGGGAAACTGAAAAAGGCTCAATTTGCTCATTTTCAAGGGAGGAGGAAAGAGCATTATTCCTCCCCTGAAGAATCTGGCCTGAGGTCAACAAAAGGCGCTTGTAGCTTGGGATCAATTCTGTATGAACAAAATCCCAAGCAAACAATACTTCCAGCCCTGAAAGAAAGGAGGAAAGACCTTGTAGTACAAACACTTAGGCAACAGGCAAAAAAGAAAGGTTCCGTTCTTTGCAAGCTTAAGTCATGTTTTAATTACAGTGAATAAGTTCAATAACCCTCAAGACTAAGATAGATTAAAAATGTCTCTTGTGTCAAACCTTGTTGGTGGATAAGTTCCTCTTTCAAAGAACAAAGGGGAGAGATTTACACCTTAACAACCACACCAAGTATGAACCAGTTCCTCCTGCAGAAGCTCTGGTACAGAGGACTAGGAAGGAAAGGACCAAGACCCTACACAGGATAAGAACCAGCTTAAAAATGCAAACATTTTGTAACTACTGAAGTTTAGGGTTTGGTCTGGGAATTAGTCTCAGCTTAACTTGCATTTGAGTCTGCAGGGGAGAGGAGCAGCAGGGCAGATGCTTCCATCCATGGTATGACACCCAAAGGAGGCAAACAACTCCAGGATTTGGTGCTCTTTTTGTTTACAAATCCTGGCACAACACCTAAATATCCAAATCTCACCTGAATATCTCAACCTGGGAGCAGAGCCCAAGCAGCCAAGGCTGGTGAGAGCAGCAGGTTGTGATGTCTCCAGTGCCACGTGTCCATGCAGAGGTGGACTGGGGTCAGAGCTGCTTGTGCTGCTTCCCTGCTGTCATTGCCCTGCTCTCCTGCAGTACATGTGCTTGGAAGGGTGCAAAATGTCTTGATATAAAAGGTAGGAATGCAAGGGCATGGAGAGGGATAGAGATAGTAAAGAAAAGCTCCAAGATGAAGAGAAGATGAGGTTTAAAACAACATTGAGACACAGGAGGGTTACATGAATCCATGAACAGCTTTCCAGTCATGGCACAGGAATAATTCCAACACTGCACACTGGAATGAGTTGCCCAGGGAGTTTGTGGCTGCCCCAATCCTGGCAGTGTTCAAAGCCAGGCTGGATAAAGCCCAAACCTTATATTAAGACCTAGAACGAGTGTTATGACCTTTCTCCTATGGAATGCATAAGCTAGCCAAGATTTGGCCACTTCAGAGACCACCAACTCACTCATTGCTCCCTTGACTAGAGCTGCCAGAGGTGCATTGGTGGCAGTGTGGCCTTTCAGAGGAGAAGCAGTGACCCAGGCCAGGTTGGATGGGGCCCTGAGCAACCTCATCTAGTGGGAGATGTCGCTGCCCAGGGCACGAGGTTGAGACTAGATAATCTCTAAGGTCCATTCCAACCCCTTCACATCCTATGATACCATGATACTGCCATAACTCCAGAATTCGTAGTGGCTTTGGTTAAAGGCCCTTTTTTGGCTTTCTACTGGTTGGAATATTTTCCAACAATGATGATTTTCCCTTCTGTGCTTCTTTTTTTAACAGGAGACTTTCCAAGTGGCCAATCCCAAAGGTAACTGGTTTACCAGGGGAGGGGAAAAAGAAAAAAGTCATTGAGATATTTTAAATACAGCCTGAATTTGATGCCAAAAAGTGTCTTTTCCATATTTCTAAGCCCCTGTCAGCCCCTCTCCCTCCTCCTCCTCCTGCTTAAAAGGAAACTCCATTACAAAGGCAGGAAAGAACATCAAACAAACCTCTCTTGGCAGCCATGTCTAGATGTGAAATGACTGTCAGAGTACAAAGGAAGCCTCAAGATTTAGAAGGTAACATGTGACATGGAATGTTGTCCTTCCCCGTGGTTTTACCTTTGGCTGCTGAGAACTGGGAAGGGTTTGTGGTGCTGCTTTTTGTTGTTAGACAAATCTGGCCAATTATAGAAAGGCAAAGCCACAAATCACTGCCAAACCCCCATGGGTTGTGGGTGATTTGGCTCACTGGAAGCCACAGAGCTCTGATCACTGTGACTCCTTCAAGTGTTGTGTGTAGGCATGTGCTCAACCCTATCTCCATCCTTCAGGGTGGTGTGAGGGATGCTTCGGCCACCCTAGGAGCAGCTGTTGTGTTTGATCACACAAAGCTTTGATGGAGTCAATTCTGAGGGTTCTGGATGCTCTCAGCTCACCTTGTATAAGGTAAGATGTTGAGTTGATGCAACGACATGTGCTTTATGTGTAGCCTTTGCAATGGCTTTAAACAAGTGTTTTATTTCAGTAGAGCTTGGAGCAGAGCATGTTAAGGGGTTGGAATGGAGCTTAGAGATCAACTCACCCCCTGCCCTGGGCAGGGACACCTCCCACCGGAACAGGTTGCTCAAGGCTTTATCCAACCTGGCTTTGAACACTGCCAGGGCTGGGGCAGCCACAGCCTCCCTGGGCAACCTGTGCCAGTGTCTCACCACCCTTTCATGTCTTTCACATCAAAAGCATGAGAATGACTGACTGACTTACCTGAGACAACAGAAATGTGTATCAGAAGTAGTGTGGCAGTAGGACTAGGGAAGTGTTTGTTCCTCTGGACTCAGCACTTGTGAGGTCATACCTCCAGTTCTGTGTCCAGTCTGGGCCCATCACTTCAAGAAGTACATTGAGGTGCTGTAACTAGTCCAGAGAAGGGCAATGAAGCTGGTGATGGACCTGGAACAGAAATCCTATGAGGAGAGGCTGAGGGAGCTGTGGATGTTTGACCTGGAGAAGAAGAGGCTCAGGGGAGACCTCATCACTCTCTACAACTGCCTGACAGGAGGTTGTATCCAGGTGGGGTTTGGTGTCTTCTTCTGGACAGTTACTGAAAGGATAAGAGTACATAGTCTCAAGCTGCACCAGGGAAGGTTTATGTTAGACATTAGAAAAAATTTCTCCCCAGAAAGGGAGACTAGGCACTGGAATGTGCTGCCCAAGGAGGTGGTGAAGTCACCATCCCGAGGTGTTCAAGGGGAGACTAGACGTGGCACTTAGTGCCATGGTCTAATTGCCATGGTGGTGTTAGGTCATAAGTTAAACTTGATGATCTCAGAAGTCTTTTCCAACCTGGTTGATTCTGTGACTCTATGAACACATAATGAGGACACACTGTACTTGCATTATCCCAGAAAAATAGTCTGAATGGAGCATGAGATGTATGGGAAATACACCAGCCAAGCCCAGAGAGTTGCAATCCACCAGTGGCTCATGAACTCAACATTCACTTCTACTCAGCTGCTTCCTTGCCTTCACATCCTGAAGCTTCCTCAGAGCTTCTCAAGAAGGATCTACACATCTCTGTGCCTTTTAGCAAATAACTTATGAGCATTTCATTTATCCCCAGCACTGTTTTCTTTAGATTGCTCTTGACACTCCACACTTCCCCTGACACATGAAACCTCCTTCTTTGATAAATTTATGTGCCTTATAAACAAAGGCTAAAAAATGGAGCCAACAGCCTCACAGGTCTGCCAATTTGAGCATATGGAAGAACAAGGAGAAGTCAATGGGTCTTTTTTTTTGCTGGAGGAACACTAGAGTTTGAAGCAGAAAGATCCATTAGTGCAGCTAATGAGGAATTGTTCCCTATAGTATATTCACCCTCAGCACTAAATGACTCAATTGATAGCCCTTCCAACACTTCCCTGGGGAACCTATTCCACAGCCTAATAGATCACACTGTCAGGAGTTTGCAGCCAGATGGATTTCAAAGGCTATGAAATGTGCTCCAGTGTTTGACTTGGAAAGCCTTGAAACAGCTTTGGACTCTCATAGTTGTGATACCACAAGCATGACTTCAGCTCTTGAACCTCACCAGCCAAGTCCTGCACACCTCTAGCCTGTGTGCCTGAGATTGGGCTCACATGACTTGCTGGGCAAGGAAGATCTGCTCAGTGTTTGTTGCTCTCTGGGCAAATGAATCCTAAACTCTCTTGCAAGCCTGAAAGCCTTTGGGCTGACATTAATCCAGGAAGAATTATTCAGGAGAAAAAATAAGATCAAGGTGTTTGGTGCCACTTAATTGCCAAGAAATGTTGCTAATGCTGCAAGAGAAGTTCTGTTCGTGTTCTCTGCTGAAGTGTGGCCCAGGCCCAGCAGTCAAGCTCCTGGTTTTATGCAGGTGGATGCCTCTTAGCTTGGTTTCAACAGCATGTAAATCCCATCTGGATGTACAGCAGGTGGAATCAGAGCTGACTGACTTCTTCCCAGCCCTGATTCGACTCCAGTCCTCAACACCATCTTGGCTTGTTGCCATCACTGCAAACCTGAACAGATGGAGGTTCTGGACCCATTTATCCTGGGGATAAAGAGAGAAAAAGGAAGAGATTTTTGTCAACTGCTGGAGCTGGAGATGTCCCACTGCAAGGACCAGAATGGCTCTTCAGACTAATCTTGAAACAGCAGCTCAAGATAGTGATCTAGTAGGTTGAATCAGTGGTTATACACAGTTGGAAAAGTGATGCTGAATATAAAACCAGAGAGAGATGACAGTCTTTCTGCATCTATGAAGCATCTACTGCTCTTCTGACAGCACAGGTTTAATGTTTCATCCACAGATGAAGCATCCACATCACTCTGGGATGGTACATTGCTTGGGAATAATTCATAGCATCCTTCATAGCATCATTTCAGGGAGGTAGAAGTTTCTTCCTAGTACAGGTTCTTAATCCATATCAGATCTGTATGTAACATGCACACACAGAGCTCAGAGGTTCTTGCCTTTCTTCCTTCTCTCTAAATTGACCTTAATTTACCTCCTTCATCCACAGTTTTTCCCTCTCTAGAAGTTCTAAATTTGACCTCGCAATTTTCTTTGAAATAGTGGGTTTGGCAAAGCTTTGAGCTGTTTGGAAGAGGGCAGAAGGGATAACATCTCACCCAGAACAAGCCCCTTTTGTCATCATCTGCATTAACATAAAACTTGCAGTGATCTGCCAGGACCTTGTTGTATGAGATGCTGTGCAGACAACACAGAAATGGGCTTTGCTCTGAAGTTTATAATCCACTTGGGTTAGGACTTCAACTGTTCTGATTTTAGACCTAAAAATAAAGCAGAATAGAATGTACTCTACTGTTACCACTGAGAGGAGAACTAAGCAGAAGTCCAAGCACTTTGAAGGATGAAACGTGATAACTGGTCCAATGAGTGAAATAAAAGCCTTATAAAATGATCTAAGGCTTTAAATGTGTGCAAAATGCATTCACTTGCTTGGCAGAACTTAGTTTTATGCAACTCAGGCAGGGAAGTTACATAAGGCATCTCTCCCCGGGCACTTTACTGGGAAGTAAAGATGTCCCTGGAATTCCTGTGTGGTTAAAGTGGAAGGAGAGAGTTGGGAAATGCTTAGGAGAGAAATTGGTCTGAAAAAACCTCCAAGGTGCTTGTTTGGCTTCCCTGCCTTGGTTTGAATCCCTGTAGGGATGTGGTTAGGGGTTTAGTAAACCACCCAGGTCTTTATAA
>NW_008679096.1:0-2680 GCF_000695815.1 Acanthisitta chloris | reverse complement strand
TTTTTTGTCCAGAATATGCTGCAGTAGAGTATCAGAATACTAACACGATGGTAATTTGGGCTATACCGAAACCTGTTTCTTTCCTCAAATGAAGCACCACAAGCAGTGTACCTCATTGTAACTAACAATCAGAATTAAACAGCCCACCCATTAATGCACCACTGTTTCAAATAACCTATAGTTTTGGAGAGGCAGAACAGTCATTAGCAGGAGTTTCTGTAATATCTTAGAAGAAAGCAAATTGCAGTACTGAGTACTCAAAATGCAGCACTCGCTTCTGACAGAAGTGCTCTTATTCTGCTGCATCCATTTACTGTTCTCTAACAGAATGAGCTGCCTTTCTCTCTCCTCCCTCTCTCTGTTACCAGGCTATTGAAGGCTTCAAACCACCATTCTGTATTCAGCTCTGGCATTTATTAGCAGACAGAACAATTCACCAAGCAGAACTACAGATACCTTTGCAAAACTAAAAGAAAAAAAAAAGCAGAAGAACTGATGAGCATTAAGTAATGTACATCTTTATAAATGACCAAACTCACAATGAAGACCTACTGGCATATTTTAAACCCCTTAGGAAGGGGCAGTTTCGGGTAGTTTTACATTAAATCTATCAACAGATGGGAACACATTAACTTGGAAATAGACATTGTCAAGTTTTGACTGAGAAATAAAACTAGGCAGGAATCTTTCTTTTGCTCCAAGCCTTTGTTTCAAGGAGGGAAAATGTCAGTTTACCACTACTTGATCAATATATATTAGTCTCTAAGTAATGATTAGTCCAGAAATAAAGACTCACTGACAGGTCTCACAAGCTATATTTAAAACAGAGTTCTGAACATTCTGAAATACAAGAGTCACTCTGTAATTTCAGAGCAGTTGTAATATCTTACCCCCACTGTAACAGGCTGCCAGAAATGCTCCTGGATAAGGCCCATCACCATTTGTTCTAAAGATAGCAACTTTCTGGCTGGCTGTGGCAGGTACGTCAGGACATTTGGGCTTTGATTCATATCTGATACACCTCTTACATTTCAGCTTCAAAGGCAAAAGTTTTGGGTGTATGTTGAGTCTGTAAAGTTTTATGAAAAGGTTCCAAATAATGCATGGAATTAACTTCTGTGTTTTATCCAGAATGAAACAATAAGGTGGATATGAAAACTGTTCCCATAAATCTCCACTTTTTTAGTTTTTGCATAAAGGATTTCAGCATTTTTTCTTCAACATGCAAGTTAGCCAAGAGGATCAGAATATGTTTTCTGTGTAAAGAGAACAAAATTCCATATTGTGTTGCTGGTAGGCCTAGAATCACCTACAGAGACTAAAGATAGGAACTCGATCCCTGGACATGGATACAAAACACAACCAAGGCTCCAGAGAAACAATTATTTTTGCAGCCTGTTGCAAGTGATCCTCTTAGTTCAGTCTTTTTAATTAATGTAAATGGAATGAGGAAAAGAAATTTTTCAGAATAATTAAACAGAGGGATTTCTGTTAGTTGGGGTTTTTTTTCTGTAAGTTTTGCAATCTGCTTGGATCATTACGCTTTCCTGAAGATATTTGAGGCTGTGGGATGGAATCCAGATTTTTTTAAAAAAATATCGCATTGAAATTATATATGTCAGTACCTTTAATTAATGTAAATGGAATGAGGAAAAGAAATTTTTCAGAATAATTAAACAGAGGGATTTCTGTTAGTTGGGGTTTTTTTTCTGTAAGTTTTGCAATCTGCTTGGATCATTACGCTTTCCTGAAGATATTTGAGGCTGTGGGATGGAATCCAGATTTTTTTAAAAAAATATCGCATTGAAATTATATATGTCAGTACCTTTTTCTGTAAGGGATGGAATCCAGATTTTTTTAAAAAATATCGCATTGAAATCATATATGTCAGTACCTTTTTTTTTCCATTTTGGTAGGAATGAATGTCTGTGTTAGCATCTGATCACAGCATAAACTAGTGTTTCTTGGTCAGCATGCCTGTCAGAACCTAATCAATCCAGTGTGCACAGGTCATGTCATCATCCATAGACAAATGCTTAGGTATGACTTTATTTATACCACAGCTGAGGCTAATTTTAGGACATTACAAGCACTAATAAACCAATTCCCAATGATCTTGATGAGACCCCTATATCAGATTGAGTTTCTCCTGTTATGTGCTTGTTTATATCACATTTTTTTCTGCGTTTTCTAGTGTAGGATTGCAGGTGGACAAATAGCAGCTTGTGCCAGTGATTGTCATTGAACCAATAAATGAATATTATTCCCACCCCAGCTGCAAATTATGAATCGTGACAGTGATTACATGCAAGCAGAAGCATCATCCCTTTTCAACAATAATACAGGTGCACCACAGCACCAGTCAACTGTGGGTATCACATCTCCAACAACTTGTACTCGGTGGACAAGCCTAAAAATCAAACTGCTCGTCTGCCAAATTATCTCGTGAGAAACTGCTTTCGCTGCCTTCCGCGGCGTTTCCCAGCTCGGCTCCCGAGAACACCCAGTGCCGCTGCTTCCTTGGAAACTTCTGGGTCGAAGCTTCCTTAGCGTTGCCGTGCGTTTGCCCAGCCGATCCCCCGCGGGTGTCGGAGCAGGGATCTCCCCCCGAGGCCTTTCTCTGCCCGAAGCACCTGTTTGCATCAGCCTCCCCCGGAAAGGGGCCGGGCCCGAGCCCGTT
>NW_008679095.1:35049-59388 GCF_000695815.1 Acanthisitta chloris | reverse complement strand
TTTGTTCACAGCCCTGACCCCACCCGAGCCCCGGCTGGGGCAGGCGCTTAGGAAACCCGCGGCTCTGTTTCGGTTTGGGTTTTTTTCCGGGGCTGAAGCCATGGCCAAGGTTCCCAGCCGGAGCAGGCACAAGTGGAGTGCGCTTCACACCTTCCTGCGCTGCAACATGAACCCGGAGACCCAGCGGGTGGTGGTCTTTGTCATCCTGCTCTTCCTCATCGTCGTCAACGTGGTGCTGATGTTTCTTTTGGCATTCCACTGAAGGAGGACTGCCGCTAGTGGTATGGTGCGTGGGGCTTTCCCGGACTGGGCAACGAATCATCAGGTCAGCTTGTCGTTGTGTGCCTCGGGTCTGCGTGTCTGCCGTTTGGGTAACTGTGTGTCTCAGAGTATCCCTCCCGTGTTGTTTAATCGTCACATCTTTCCCCACCCTGCTCCCCTCGCTCCTCCTGTCATCACTTGTGCCTTGCGATTTGGATCACAGTTGAACGAGAGAAGGAGAAAAGAGATAACAGAGCCAACCTGTTTATCTGTAACCACTCTCGGTGGCACTAATCAGCCTCAGTTCCTAGCCATGGTGATACTGTGCCTGTGGGTAGCACTTCTCAGCCTTGGAGAAGCCCAAAGTGCTGTTGCTTTGTTTGCAGAGGGACAGTCATCCTATAAGGAGCCTTTATACAAGGACCTGCTACATGTAAACACCTGCTGTAAAAGGCTGAAGCCCTTAATGCCTCTGTTGCTCTGCCACTGTGAACACGGTGCAGTGGCATAATTCCCGATTAGCCAAAGTGATTGATTAATAGCATTCATCAGGAATTTGACTGAATAAACGCTGCAGCAGTGTGGAAGGAGTGTTTTGCTGGCTTTAATCTCATTTCCTTTATTATACCTCAGTGCTTATCAGCTGTGTGTATCAAAATGGCTGGCAGAGCCAGAGCACAGGACACTGCTTGCAGGCCACACGTTTCTTACGGGCCACTCGCAGCCGTGCCCAGCGGGGCAGCAATGCAAGGAGCATTCCTCCAGGCTGCTGGGAGGGAAGAGCAGCAAAGCAGTGTTCCCCCTCCAGGCCTGCGCACCGTGATGATGTGTCATTGTCAGCCCTGTACATCACAGCACTGCCAGACTTGGCATTGACACCTCAATGGAGCAACTTCTACAGGATGGCGTTGAAGAAGACTGATTCCTGGTGGAAGACAGACTGGAAAGGAAGCCACGGTGCACTGTTCTTAACGACACTGCTTGTGTTTGTGCTGGGGACTGCAAAATATCCAAGCCCTTAAAATTCAGGAGGATCCTTCATTTTGTGTATTAGGTAATCTGCGATTGAAGTATAGTTTTCATAAGGGCGGTGCATTTGCTGGCACTAATGGTTGAAGCTACTGCAGTCCTTTCAGACCTGAATATTTATGGCTCCTGGAGTCTGATCTGGTATTGAGAAAGGCCAGACAATGATGTTGTCTCTGTCATCTTGAGTGATGTACTCCATACCAGTTATTTATGTGATTGTGTAATACATTCATGTTGTGCAAAACCATGTCACTTCAGCACACAAAGAAATGGAATTTGTACTTGCTGAGCTCCTTTCTGTTACACGTGAGGTACAGAACATTCTTTACCCTGAGAGAGGAGTCTCTCCTCCAGTGCTGGGTGTGGGGGCAGCAGCAGGTCTAGCTCTGTGCACTTCTCTGGGAATGTCTTATGTAGATGAACAGTTTTGAATTATTAAAAATCTCAAACTAGGCTATTAATTCTATTATAGATGTTATAAACATCTAAACATATGTTATAACATATAAACATCGCATAGTCTGTGATAAACAGAAATTGGGACCATCTAGTCTATCGTATTTGCTGAAGTTACCGTTAAAAACCAAATCAACCCAAACCTCAGTATACAACACTGGCTTTCAAAGCTGTTTTCTCACCTCTGAACTTTAGACCATGGTCTTAGTTACAGCTGGAAACAGAACTTACTGGTGTAAGGTGGAAAAAAAATTGTGTATTGGAAAGGACTGGAAACAGAACTTACTGGTGTAAGGTGAAAAAAAATTGTGTATTGGAATATAAGTGAATATATACCTCAGTCTTCAAATGACACAAAGTATGGCTTTGAGGTCATAGATGTCAGTGGCAAAGTTTTTGGCTTTTTATGAGAGCAGATCCTGCACAAGGTTTGTGTAGGCTCTGAAAGTGCTTGGGGTTCAGAAGCTCTCACCCCTCATCTTGGGGGAGCAGTAACAGGCCTTAGTCTCGTGGCAGCTCCTGCACTGTGTTTGAACTGTCAGTTATTGCTGTCTCACCTGCTCTGTATCTTGAAATAGTACAAAAACGGCTGATGTTAGATGAGACCTGCAGTTACTCACCGGGCCTGCGTGCACACACACAGCTCTCAAGGGTTTCTGGTAGATCAGCTCCCAGTGTTTGGCTCAATGCACAGAAGCCATGTGGGGCAGCTGGTAAGCTGAGCACAAACGTCTGCCAGCCAGGACTGATTCTAAGATTCACAGAGTGACTCATGCTCTTGCTTAGCTCAGTGCCATGTCACTGAACTGTTCTTTGGGAGGCTTCTGTCACTGAGCTGGAGACTGTAGCTTCCAGTTGCCCTCTGCCTGGGCAGGTACTTCAGGAACTTCTTTAGTGTCCTGTAGAATTGATTAGGTAGCTGGAGCTGGTCTTGTGGTGATGAAGTAATTCACCCTCAGCTGCTGCATGTTTGGGGACAGCCTATGCCTGCTGCTTGCTGAAGGGCTGTGCTGGGTTTGGGAGGGATTGAATACCAAAGCTGGTGATGGTGGGCTCCAGGGGCTGGCACAGCTCCCACAAGACTGCAACCTCCTCCTTCCCATCTCTTTCTGATCCACTTTTACCATGTCTAAACCACACCTGGTATGGTGTCCATATTTCCAAAAAGCTCCCTTTGTTCTGTCCAGCTGCAGTGGCTGGGCAGCCAGAGCCATTTGCCTACACTGCAGTGACACATCAAAGCTTGTGCAGCAGCAGCCAATGCATGTAATGGGAGGTGGAGGAGTGTCTTGTAACAGCTGGTCCAGCACCCCAAAATGCTCACTGCTGATACTAGAAAGAAAATGTAATCTCTGGAATGACATGAGTTTGAGCAATTAATGCCTCTGATGTACAAAGCTGCCATGTAGCTTTCTGCAGGGCAACTTTCCTCTCTGGGAGGTGTTGCAGCTGTTGATGGAAAGGGCCTGAGCCTTCCCCAGTGGGAGAAGACCTGCCTGCTGCTAGAGAGCTAAAGCAATGAACTCTTTTCTTTAAGGGCTATGGGGAGTCCAGAACAGTGAGGAAGAAACGTTTGTTATAGGAAAAGGTAATGCGACATCTGGTGAAACTGCTTCCCCCTTCCTTTATGGGGCAATTTGCATTACTCCTGCTTAGGGCAAATTCATCAGATTATTCCTACCAGAGTAGTTGGGAACATTAAAAAGTAGAATTGTTCTTGTATTAAAAAATTTCTGTCAGAAGAATTGTAAGATTACAGAGCACTCTTTGGAAATGTGTGTTGTAACACAGCCTGCCCCATGTGTTAACACTGGTTTCTAAGAGCCTGGGAACACTTTTCTTAATAATTTAATGTTAGGGGAATTTTAATTTTGTCTTTACAGCACTTGCCTAGGCTCCTGATACCTGACTAAACCAGAAGTATCTGTGTAGAGTTTTTCTGTGGGGAACACAGTGTTTTTCTCCTTCCTCAGTTTCCCTTACAGCTATATGTATTCAACTGGGAGCTGCAGTTGACATACATGGGTTAATCAGTCTGATATCAGTTGTGATTCATTTAAGTTTGCCTCCCATCTTGGCTGAAGAAGCTGCAATCGCTGATAAAGCCCAGGAAAAATAAAGCTGGTCTTGGATCCCTGAATCATGTGCAGGAGCTGTAGATGGTGATAGGACAGTGGGGAAGGACATTGTGTTGTCTTTTTCAGTTTGCTCTCAGTGCACTTATTTGACACCAGAGCCAGGTGCTCTGCAGGAGGGCTGTGATTGCCTTCCCTGCAGTCATCTGAACATCAGGCTCTGCTGTGGCATTTGAGCCACAGCCCCAGGGAGGGAGCAGCACAGTTACTGTCTCTCTGCAAAGCATTTGGGGTGCCTGCAGCCCCACGGTGCTCTCTGCTCCTGCTGCAGAGCAGATCAGAGCAGCTGAGCCCTTGTGTGCCCAATGGACAGCTCCTCCTCCTCCCCGGGTGCCTCTGCTCTGCCCCGTGCTGCTGCTGGGTGCTGGTGTGCTCCAGTTGTGTGGGGAGGCTTCCCCCAGCCCTGCACGGGGAGTCTGTGTTGCTCCTGCGTGGGGAAGGTTCACTGCAACTGTCAACAGGTTCTGCTTTGGGGCTCACAAGTGCGAGGAGCACCTGTGAGCAGGAGTTGAGACCAAGACATCATTTCCAAGGGGAGAGCTGGGCTTTAGATTATATCTTTGCTTAATTTGTTCTCCTGAGCTAAACTAATTTCTGTGGTAATATGTGGTATCTGCTGTCTTTGTGATTTATTCTTGCAATCCGAGGCATGAGCTCGCCAGATAAGAAGCACAGTAAGCATTTAGGATGATACCATCAACGATTACTTTTAATTAATGCTTTCAGTGTTTTGATTTAAAGAAAAGAAAATCCAACAAAAGAAGTCTCATTAAGCAGGTTAAAAAAAGATTTCAAGAGAGGGAGTACTTGTTATTGATGCCATGTCACTGGCCTTGCTAACTACAGAATGTACTGGAAACTCTGGAATAAAATTTTGTCTTATATGAATCTTTGTAGCTGTTATTTGGCTGGGATTACTCGAGGCATGACTGGTGTCACATGTAGTGCACCCACTCTGTGTCTGTATTTGGCAGTGGCAGAAATGAGACTCTAAGAGGTAGCATGGACCAGCCTCACACCACAATGGCTTTCTCTGCCCTGTCCTGTCCTGGAGCAAACCACCATAGTACCCACACTTAAAAATCTTGTGCTTGTTCAGCATTGCCTGCATTTGGGACATCAACACAAGAATGGGATTAGCTTCTGCTCAGCTGTGCTAATTTGTAGTGACCACTGTGCAGGGGCAGTCCGTGAGTGTTATTTATAGGCCCCATGTCTATAAATTTTGTGGTAATGTGGCTCTGAACAGCAGAGCAGTTTGACTGCTTGTGGTTTTGAACCATGACCTGTCCGGTCTTGGCATGTTGAGTATCTGCAGAGTTGTGGCAAACTTTATATGGAAATGCAAACACTCTATATAAGCATTATGTGTGAATCCAAAGAGCTACATCAGGATCTCTCAGCAGCAGCCTAACACAGCTTCCCTCACCTCACCAAATGAAGTAGTTCCAGCAGAAGATTAAGGGCTGCTAAGGAGTCATGACTTAGTATTTTTAGCATCCTGGTTCACACCTGTAGTGCCCAGGAGTCAAGACTTGTTATAGTAAGCATTATCTAATTATGTAGTGAGAAGATTTGCACCAGATGCCAAGAGAGCAGTGCCAGGGACAGCAGATTCCCTCCCTGCCTGACCTACCAGAACATGCCCTGCACTGAGCTGCTTCTGCAAAACTGCTTTGTCTACTGAAAAGCCCTTGGCCGCTCTGGGAGGGTCGTGCAGGGTGTCCAGGGGGCTGAAATGAGAACTGCTGCAGAACAGGAGATGTCTGATGGTTTCCTATTTGGGCTAAAGAAGCCATGTCCTGCAGGAGAAGCAGCAGGTACTTTGGTCTCCTGTAGTTAGAGGGCTTGTTTGCAATGTGGTCTTGGAATCAGGAATGTGGTTCTGGTTTGAGGCCTTAGCTTTGTTTAAGCCATTTAGTCTCTTCATCTAGATGATGTGGATGTGAGACAAATGAATAAAGTGGATCTATTAAAAACATAATAGTACAGCATCTCAGAAGATGCCAGGAACCTGCTGCTTCTTGAATCAGTCTTCTTTACTTAGCACAGGACACTTGCAATAGGAGAAGGTTAGTGGTATTTTTTCATGAGTGTTCTTAGCTTAAAGAACCTTCTGTAGAGAGTACAAAAGAAATTACTCATTATTGTATTTACAGATACTAACCAAAACCAAAGGCTTAGGCAGCCTCCTTTGCCTGACAGAGACATTATCAAGAGTTTTCTGTTCTTTCTCTCTTTTCTGTCTGTTTCTCAGATTTTCTTCTGCCCTATTTTCAAAGAAAAGGACAGACAGCAAGTCTGTGAAGGAAGGATCTGACCCAATGTGCGTGCACTGGGAAACAGATCACCAGAAAAGGCTGGGGGGATGGAAATCATAAGTTTTGGGTCACCAAAACCCTGCAGAGTTTTTTTTCTCAGGGGAAGGTGAAGATAGGAAATGGATACTAAACTGCGTGTGGTTCTTTTGAGGCAAGGAAGACCATCTTTGAGCCATGTCATGGGAACTGATAAACTATCTCTGTTAGCCCAGCATGTCTGCCAGCACCTACCAGTGTTGTACAGACTTTAGCACAGTTTAATCCAAGGGAGATGTTTTCACAGGGGATAGGAGCAATAAAAATCATTTCAGCGTGTTCTTTGCAGCGTGTTCCATTAAAATTCAATCATGCACACACATGAAAAGGAAAGTCATGCCCTGTGTTTCTGAGCCTGCAGAGATGCTAACCTTTCGATAATTCAGTGTGGTTTGCTACCAATGCAGTTTGTATCTGCTTGAAAATGCTTTCTTTAACCTTATTTGTAAAACAAATTTAGATTAATTTGCCTTCAAGCTATGACTGATTCTATAATTTACTCTGTCTTTTGGGGGAAGGGCGTAACAACGGTCATCAGCAGGCAGAGAGCTCTGGGACCTGCAAAGTTCTTTTTCCTTTCCTTCTTCAAGGAGCCAGGATGCAGCATTTATCATCAATAAATCCCTGTGTCAGATGAGCTGCAGCTGAACTGTTTTGGATATGTTGTCCTCAGGGATCTGTATGGCATATTCCTCACTTTTTCAAAGAAATAATGGTGGAAGAGGAAGCAAGAAAAGGAGGTAGAAAGGAAAAATCTCAAGTCCTGGGAAAGGCAGTGGAATCAGAAGTCCTGCAGAGGGGGGAAAAAGATGTCCCAAGGGGATATGCTGGTGGGATTGCACAGAGGAAGGGTAGTGCTGCAGCATCAGCAAGAGCAGAATGGGGAAAGCGTAAATGACATAGCAATGCATTAATGTAGCATTAAACGAAATTTTCTGAAGAAAATAGTTTCCATTTAGTAGTCTGAGAAATAGTAGTGTAAAAAAGATGCAACGGCAGTCACTCTGAAACACGAGAACAACCAAACAGAAACAACTGGGGCTGTTTCTATTACCAGGTTATACAGTTAAAATCAGGGCATTAGAAAAGTGGAGTTGACCAGGTTTGCATCATGCTCTGCAGTGTCTGTAGACTTCAAAACTCGTGGTGAGGTGAAGAGGAGAGTTCGGCAGTCTCACATGGTTTTCATCTAGAGCCAAACTGGAACCAGAGACTTAGAAACTTTGTGGATGTGTGAGCCCTAGGTCAGAGACTTGTTCAAACCTGAGAGTTCAACCCCAGACCTTGCTCCGTTCCAGTCTTTTAAACCAAAGAAAGTAGGAGAAGAGTGTGTGGCTGATTTCCAGGGGCTGTTATGGCAGCAGCCCAGTAAACCCTGCTAGAAAACCCCAAGTAGTTGTGTGCACCCACCTCCAGCCAGCCCAGTCAGAGCTGTCAGCCGTGGGACGTGGGATCTGTGCTGAGTCTGGAGGGACAGGGGCTCAGCACTCTCCAGAATAGCTGGTAAGGGGGTAAAATGAGTGATTTTGCCAGAGATCTGGGCTGTTTAGGATCAATGGGACTGTGGCATTTGGATGATACCTTAACCTGGAGTGATGTGTGCCCCACAGTTGGGACAGGTATGAGGAGTGGGTTAGCCAAAAGTTAGAGATTTTAAGATTTTAAGCCTTAGAGTATTTCAAGCTTCTTAAGCCACTTTAAGGCTTTAGATGGGTTTAAAATGCTTAAAACACTGTAGAGTCTTAGATGAGTTTAAGCTGATTTAGAGCTTTTGAATGACTTAAGTTCTCTGGCTTTAAGGAGGTTTTGAGGTCCTTTGAGCTCTATTTGTAAGGACTTTCTGAACATTTTGAGTGGGGATGTGGCACATATCTGCTCCTGTGACCTATGTTCAGGGTCTCTCTCTCCCAGGCGATGTCCAGACAGACAGATTTCCCTGGGTACACTTTCATGCTCCCATTTTTAGGGAGGGGAAAAATATCCATGTGGTAGGGACGAATGGTTACTCCAGGTGTGTGAGCCTGGTGAATGTTACTTGGGTAAGGTGGAGTGTGTGGGATCTGTTATATTGAAGCTGTGTGGAAGTGCTGAGCAGTCCCATCCAGGAGGATGACAGCCCTACCCCAGAGGACATCCAAGTGTCCCTGTAATTACTGTGTTGGCAATTGCTAATTTTCCACCTGAATAAGAGTATTGCTGGACCTCAGGAAATGTGTCTGTGCCTGCCAGGTTAACATTTTCAGACTCGCCGTTTTCAAGAAATGGGTAAGGTGAACAGTTGACATTTCTTTCCTTTATATTTTTTACTACCCTAATGCCCTAGGACCATATCTGTAGGCCTAGCCAGTAACACCTGCTCAGGAATAGAGGCAAGTATGGCCTGGCTCTTGCCTTGTGTGTCATCCCAGGTGTGTTTAAGGTCCTTGGTGGACTGTACCCAGACAGGATGTGTTTAAATGTCCTTGAAGGACATATATTTGCTTAATCTCTTTTCAAATCATCTCTGTGTTTGGCTCTGGGGCTTCCTGTGGCACGGCTTTATGCACGACAGGGAAAAGGTACCACTCTTGTAGTAAACTTCTTTTATGGCACCCAGCAGCCTTGCATTAGGAATGACCTTTTTGTAAGCCTTCAGCTTGTGGCCACCCTCCATCCACCTGTCTCTGTTGCAGCTTTGAGGTCTGTTTAGCTTGTACTGGCCTAGAAACTCTTCCCACATCGATTCATGCTGCTCTTTGTGCCTTGCCTAGTTCTCCTCTTTCTGAGTCATTCCTGACATCTGGACTTTCTGGTCCTGATAGAGAAGGTCAACGTTTTCCTAAATGGGTCTGAGGAGATATTCCAGAGGAGCAGCTCATTTAGTCAGTCGCTTGAGTTAGATATGTTACATTTGTCAGCATAGAATTTCATTTGCCATTTTTGTCACCCTGTCACTCAGCACTGTATCTGCTTGTTTAGAAAAAATGGAAATATATTTCACTTATACCAGAAAATAAATGTGTTATAGACAGAATTTTAAACAAGCGTCTTTGGGAAATTTGCATGACAGGTTAAAATGGGAGCTACGTTACAGCCTCACCTACTGTAAGTGCTATCAGCACTTGCAACATGCAAAATGTGATACAAAACCAACCTGTCACAGAGTACCAAAAGGTTCCCCAGGGCAGTGGCCACAGCACCAAGCCTGACAGAGTCCAAGAAGTGTTTGGACAACGCTCTCATGCACATGGTGTGATTCTCAGGGATGTCCTGTGTAGGGACAAGACTTGGCTTCAATGATCCTTGGGGGTCCCTTCTAACTCTGAATATTCTGTGGTTTTGTTTGAGAAGGGCTTTGCTCTGTTGTTTCTTTATGCCAAAGCTTAAGGATGTTAGTTCCCCAAGTTAGCACACTCCCTTGACATACAGGTCATGGGAGAGTGATGGTTGGAGTACTGAGGACAGGATCCTCCCCAGCTACAGGCAACTATCCCCACTGTTTCATGAGAAATTTCCTGGCCTATTTCAGCCAAAAGTAAAATGGTTGAAAGCAATTTCAGTTGATTTGTTTTGTGTTATAAT
This sequence comes from Acanthisitta chloris, assembly GCF_000695815.1. NCBI lineage: Eukaryota > Metazoa > Chordata > Aves > Passeriformes > Acanthisittidae > Acanthisitta > Acanthisitta chloris. The sequence goes on along the minus strand of NW_008679095.1, from coordinate 49,589 downwards.
CAGGTCCTACATCTTAGGTGAGGAACTGAGAACTTCTTGCATCATTCTGAAGTTTGGAGAATCACATTTAATGGGACTCAGATGGACATGCACCTGGCAGGCTTTCTCACACCGTACTCTTCACACACAGGTTCAAAGAAGATGAAGCACATCTCTGCCTCCTCCACTTTCCACAAGGGTTGTTTCCCTGCCCCTGAAGCATTCCAGAAAGGGAGCTTTCAAAGCTTCTCCTTGCCTGCTGTGAGGGGACCCTCCTCCTCTTCCCATCTGTTTAAACCACTTCTGAGGGGGAGCAAGAACTCAGATGATATAAATAAAAGGAAATAATGTAATTAATGCCAGTCAGAATGGTTTTGTGGAAAATAGTTCTTACCAAATAAATGTGATGACAAATTTCGAATGTTTGGTAAATGGAGGCAGCTGTACTAGATGTCACATGAGGAGTTTGACTACAGGCACTGATTAAAACAGCAGTGCTGTGGAATATCAGTGTAGCACACTTAACTGGATTAAGATCTTTGTTGACTGACATCTCAGATTTGTTAAAGAGATTCACTGTCAAATTAAAATATTTTGAATGGAGATCTGCAGTGTTTGGTAAATGCCCTAGAGTCCTCCACTATCCGTAATCGGTCTCAAAAATATGTGTTGAAAAGTATGCAGCTGACACTGTAGGCAAAAGGGCAACAAATGCAGAGAGCATGGCTTGACTTGGGGCACAGTGTGTGGGTCTGTGCTTCTGAAGCAACGAGCACGACCCACTGCCCACGTGGGGACACGTGCCTGCTGTCACCCTGGCAGGGAAGGCTCGTGTTACCCTGAAATATGTAGGCAGAGGAGCAGCAAGAAGCAATGAAGTGTTTGCAGGGGCTGTGGAGTCATGTCAGTGGTTCTGGCACCCTGCAGCCAGGCAGCAAGTCTAGTCTAGGAGAGCTAGTCCAAATTCCTGCCTGGCAATGAAGGGAGACAGGAACCCCAAGGGCTGGGTTAACTCATCCCGCTAAGCTGGATGCTGAAGATGAGCCCTTCCCTGGGGTGCCTGTCTCTCCCCACAAAGGGGAGATGCTCTGAAAAGACAATCAAGATAACTTGTTCAGATGAAATGCCTGCAGCTCAGATGACAGAAGCTCTATGAGATAAATTTCATCTCTGTTGTCCATCATTAGACAGTGAAGCTAAAAGTTTTGAGAGGAAGCAAGAGCAAGCTGCCAGGATGATTTGAAAACTATCCCATGGGCTCAGTTCAAGGCAGAGGCAAGCTAGCTCTGTCCATGTTCAGAAACAAATCAGTGTTTGTGTGAATGAAGCACAACTTTGGGACAAGTCTGTAAGTACAACTTTTCTTCAACTCCTCTGCTGCACTTTGTATTAGAGAGACAGAGGAGAAGCTCTGGAAGCAAAGTGACTGGTGAAGGAACTGGAGCTGAGGGGAACAGGAGGACCTTTGCCTCTGGGGTCAGTATTGCTGCTGCTTCAGGGCCTAAATGTTTGATGTGCTGACCCAGTTCATCTTCAGTCTGTAACACACAAGTTCTGGGGGACCAAGCAATGAACACAGGCTTTGTGGCAAACATTTTGGCTCACCAGGAAGGGCTTGAGTATGTCTGTTTTAGGATCACAGAGCTGAAAAATAAATTCTATTTTCTTGACACCTTTTCCCTCAACTTCCCTTTTCTCAATTCTTTTGATGTTCCTGGGTTTATTTTTTAGCTCTGTATGATCCAGTGTACTTGGCATTGTCAGGAGAAAGCTATTCAAATTTTATTCAAATAGAAATGAGTAGCTCAAAGATAAGTATTTCCTAAAGGCATCTTCATTCCTCCTTCTGTAAGTTGTTGAGATCTTTTTATCTCTGTTAATATTGCCTGGAGCTCCTGTCAGAACAAGACCAGGACATACAAGGTAATTATGTCAAGGTGTCCAGCGTGATACAGACAGGGACTGAGTGGCTGGAATGCAAACAAGCCCATAGACATGGGCCTTGGTATGCCAGATCTGTTTGCCCACATGTAATGGACTCAATTTGGGGCAGCTCTAGGCAACAGCCCTGGCTGCACCACCTCCTTGGCAGCCTCTGTGTAGACATTTCTTGGAGAAGTGATGCACCAATCCTCCCGCTCTCTCTCTTTGTGACAAGTGGAGGAACCTGCCCCAGCACCTTCCCCAGTGCCTTCCCTTAGCACCTGCCACAGCTGGACCAGAGCAGGAGGCTGGGGAGCCTCTGGGGAGCACTGCATGGGCAGTGGGGAAAGTGGCTGTGGGTGCATGGAACACCAGGGAATAGCAGAACTGCTGTCGATTTTCAGTTTCAAAATATCCACGTTACTACTGCCTTTGGGTTGCAAACTGCTGTCTGCAAACTTAAATGTTGTTATAAACAAAGAAAAAAAGCCAACTTCTCTTTGTTTTTCCCCTGCCAGCTGTGGGAGCTAGAGCTGCTGTGGGGTGCTTTTTTGCATTCTCTGTCTTCTAATGTTTCTCTTCTACACACTGGTTTGGGGCTCTTCAAGAATATGTACTAAGTTGTCCTTGTTATTACAAAGCCAGCACGTAAATGTTGTTTCATGTGGAAATTAATAGTTGTTTTGCAAACCTTGCTTTAATTGCAAAGATCAAAACCTGTGGTGAGCTGAGCCAAGGATGCCAATGCTTGGCAATGGTGAGCATTCCCTCTAGTACATGTTCCTCTGGAAGCTAAGCAGCTCTCACAATACAGCCAGCTGATTGTGCCACACTAACATGTTTTCCAGAAAATCTTTAATCTGCTGGTGTGTTTTATCCTTCCTGGGATAGGGGGTAAGAGTCCTGACCCTTTTCCCCCATAGCAGTGTGCCCTGGAAGCCAATGCTGCAGTGTGTTGTGCCCCAGCTGGGGCAGCTCTGCTTGCTGCAGTGGCATGCAGCACCATGAACACTCTTGTGTCATGGAGCTACCTTTAGTGCCTGCTCTGGGGAAGGGGCTGTTTGACTGGGTGTGTTGGGTATTTCTGTACCAGGCTAGCAATTGGAATGGATACCATGGAAAGTATAAGGTACAGACTGGGGGCTAACAAACATGAGCCCTGTGCTCAGTGCCCAGGTTTACCCACCCTGCCCACCCTTGGGCACAGCTGGAAGCAAGGGAGGGCACCGGGCAGAGCCTGTTTGCCTGCACGCGTGGAGGTGTGTCGAGTGCTGCTAAATTAACTGAGACAAGCACAGATCAAATATTTTTTGCTCTTTATTTCATGCTTTATTCCATATGGGTCATTCCTGCCTACAAACATGGCGTTTGATGTCAGTTAAACAAATCCTGGCCTGTATTTCATGTGTATTTTATTTACCAGTGTGCATGAGAACTGGCTGGTAGTGGCTTGCCTGTGCCTGTTTGGCCAGGCTGGTGATTGCTCAGTTGTGACTTTCTAAATGTGTATCTACATGTATGGCTGTTGCTGAATAGGGAAAATTTAAGATATTCATATTAATTAATGGATTAAAATACCAGCTGAGATTCTCTAGTCACCCCATGGCTTGCAATGATTCTGAGCAGAGCCATGTGGCTCTGTCTCCTTGTGAGCTGAGTGTATCAGTCCTACATGCTGTTAATACTAGGTCAGGCTTTGTCTCTCGTCTTCTCATCAAGATACCAAGATGTGAAAACTTGGTACTGTGAGATACTAATGACTTTGCATCGTTAGTGCTCTGCTTGTGTGATCATCAAAATGCTAAAGTCCACTTAGTCTCTCTCTGTCGTGGCCATGGCGTGTGTGCCAGTCACCACATCATACTCAGAGCACTGATTCAGAGTGGCAGATTCAAGCACAAGAGAAAGGTATTTTTTCTCAGAAAGAGCCATGTTCTTTATGTGCTGGTCACAGTTTGTGTGTTGAAAAGCCTGCTGAGTGCCACTCTTCCCAAAGGTTCATTAGCTGATGCCCTTTTCCTGGGCAGCAGCCATCCCTTACCCACAGGGGTGGAATGGTGGCAGCTTCTGTGTGACTCCCAGCACTCTGTGTGAGATCATCTTCATAGGAGTGGCCAGATGCTTGGCTCCAGCCACTGCATCCCCTTGGTACTGCTCTCCCCTTCCTGCAGCAGGGAGGAGCTGGGCTCAGCTCGTGCTCTGCACAGCCACTAGTCCCTGACGTGGGACTCTAAAGCAAATAGATGGGCTGTGCACAGGCTGATTGCTCACAACAGCAGCAGAACTGAGAGTAGCCAACACCCACTGTTATCCACAACCCAGCTGCTGTTCTGGAGCTGAAGTCTGATAGCTGAGTTGTGAAAAATACACACTTTTACATCCACTCTCTTCCCTACTCTAGTCATCACTGCTTAATGTTAAAAAGCTAAAACCTCTAGAGAGGCTGCGCTCAGTCTCCTCATATCACTGATAAATGTATTCACAGAATCATAGAATAACCTGAATTGGAAGGGACCCACAAGGATCATCAAGTCCAACTCCTGGCCCCACACAGGACATCCCAAGGGTGTGCCTGAGTGTTGTCCAAATGCCCCTTGAGCTCTGTCAGGCTTAGGGCCATGACCACTGCCCTGAGGAGCCTGTTCCAGTGCCTGACCACCCTCTGGGGGAAGAGCCTTTTCCTATTATCCAATCTAAACCTCCCCCGACACAGCTTCATGCTGTTTCCCCAGCTCGTGTCTCTGGTCAGCAGAGAGAAGAGACTGGTGCTGCCTCTCTGCAGCCCCTGCTGATAGAAGGGATACTCGACCCTGTCCTCACCATCATCAAGCTCTTGACAGTCAGAACACTCCCTGACATACAGGGCTCCCCCAGCACCTCTGCCTCGGTGCCTGTTCCTTCTGAGAGGTTTATGGCCATACCCTGCAGCACTCAGTTGTGAGAGTCATCCTACCACATTTCTGTGATGGCAGCTGTAGCCTAGTTTTCCTGCTACACGACAGCTTCCAGCTCCTCCTGTTTGTTGCCCATCCTGTGTGCATTGGTGTAGATGCCCTTCAGTTGGGCTGATCCTGCCACCTTTCTGAGGAGAGAAACTCTAATTTTTACATGACTACTCTCAGGCACTTCTGTGATTTTTAACACATCAGTAACACTTGTGTCTGTGCTGCCACATGGATCTCCGTCCCCTAGCTCCATGGAGATATGCATAGTATGATTTCCCTGCATCCCATCTAGCTCGAGAAGCTGTGTGCATTAATTGTCAAGCCCAAATATGCTTTCCCTCCATAGCTCATGCAGACAATTACCTACCATTTGCCTGGGCCTAGCTGTCCCTGCTGTGTGGTGCATCATCACTGTCTCCTGATATCTGGATTTCTGAGGCTAATGATACTACTTCTCTACTTGCCTTTGGATTGAAGCCCTTGACACAGGGCTTGGACCAGTGAGACAGCATTTCAGACCTGAGGGTTACCTTCCTGCCATGCCCCTGGCTGTGTGGCAGCAGCACAGCCCTCACACTCCCTGCTGGCTCTCACCCCTGGGAAGGGCAGGAACCTGCAGTGAGGACACAGCTGACCCTGTCTGTGCAGCTAAGCAGGGGCAGTGAGGGGAGCACAAATTCACTAGCTGTGTAGGTAAGTGAGAACCTCTCGCTCTCTCCTTCCCCATCATCCATTATTTTTGTCAGGATGGAAACACTGCATTAAGCTGTTTCTGGTTCAGTGAAGGGGCATTTGCTGTCCATAGACAGACTGCATTTGAATTCTCCTTCAAATGCCTCGTTAACTCTCTTCTGATTTACTCAGTGCATGATTATCCTGACGTTCTTTTACAACATGCATTTTCTGCTCTGTGGGGAGGGAGAACCGATAACCCTGAGCAGCAGATAGCTCTGGGTGACTGAGTGACTGCAGGTGTGTGGATGGCACAGGCATCACGTGCTGTGGTGATGCTGCTACAGTGCTGTGAGCTGTACCAGGGACACTGACTTTGTATAGCTTTTCTCTTTCTCCCTTGTGCCTCATAGACTGTCTTTCTGTTGTCTTCTCATAATTCATCATTGCACCATTTTCCTGGAGAAAAACAGGGCTTTACTGCCACTCCACAATGGCAAAGTCCTCTTTAGCAGGACTCCAGTATGCACTGTGCTTTCTCAGGGAAATCTGTGGTGTTCACACCTCCAATGTCTGATTACTCTTTCTGCAAAAAATCTCTTCCTAAGATCCAACCTAACCCTCCCCTGGCAGAGCTTGAGCCTGTGCCCTCCTGTCCTGCTGCGGTTGCCTGGGAGAGGGGACGAACCCCCACCTGACTCCAACCTCCTGTCAGGGAGTTGCAGAGGGTGATGAGGTCTCCCCTGAGCCTCCTCTGCTCCAGGCTGAACACCCCCAGCTCCCTCAGCCTCTGCTCATGGCTCTTGCCTGGAGCGCTGTCACGTGGGTTTGGTTTGGGTTGGGTTGGGTTTATTTTTGTTGGGGGTCCTGTTTTTCCTAGAGTAGGGCCTCTATCAGACATGTAGTAAGTAACTGTTGTTCCTCAGTATAATGACTTAAACTCTCCAGGAGACTAATTTCAAGCAGCTGAAGTGCTATGTTTAACCACCTTAAGGACTTAAGGTTCTATCCATCCTGGAGTAGCTCTGAGGCCTCAGAATGCTTTCTGCTCTGAAATAAGTCTTTAAATATTGGTGGTCATGGTTTTATTTCAAGGCTTTCCAAGGCAGGGCTGTACTGGCAGCACCAGAGCAGCCTCCACCAACAAGACACCACTGAACCTTCTTTGCTGACGACGGCAAAGTCACCAGTAAGAAATTCCAGATCAATCGAATTAATGGTTTTTATAGCAGCAAATGTATTATGTCCAAGTGATTCTGAATAAATGCTGTTGAGAGCAGGGTCAGACAAAGCAACTGACAGACTAGCACCAACTCCTTTTCACACTGCTCATGGGGAGTACACAGATACTAACACTTGAGTGGCTCAGCAGAAGTGGTGCCAGAGGGACTGACAGTTTGGCTTGCTCTGTCCACAGCTCATCAGCGACGGCAGTGTGGTGTATGCAGAAGCCCTCTGGGACCATGTCACGATGGATGACCAGGAGCTGGGGTTCAAGGCTGGTGATGTCATTGAAGTAATGGATGCTACCAACAAGGAGTGGTGGTGGGGGAGGATTCTGGACAGTGAAGGCTGGTTTCCAGCCAGCTTCGTTCGGGTAAGAGCTTGATGGGTTTTTGTGCCTCTCCATTAGCACCAAGTGGTTTTTTTCTCCAGGTTTAATGTTCTTTTGTGACTTCTCAGCACTTTCACTGCTAGAGGTAGCTGGTTCAACATGTCTTGTTACTATTCCTCTACATGTGGCTATGGTACATTGTGCCCTCACAGCTGAGCTGCCACCAGCATGGAGAGCTCCATCTACATGAGTAAATCAGGGCAAGGGTGGTTCAGCTCCAGCCTGGAGCAAAGCTGAGCTGTGCCAGTTGGGGAGCTGCCCTATGTGGTGGTTTGCAGCCTGGGCTCCTGCTTACCCATATATATATTGGCTACTTTGTGCCCAAGCTCCCTTCCAGGAGCAAGCAACACTCTCCTAGAGGAATCCTCTGCAGCTGGCAGAGGTCTTCAGTGTCCACTTCAGTGTGGATAAGCATGGCACCAAATTTAGCTTCCTTCATCTGGTGCTGGGTCCAGTGCAATGTCATGTCCCAAAGTATGCAACCACCTGACTCCCATGTGCACCTTCTCTTAGCCAGGCTGCCAGGCTACCATACAGCACTGTGTTCCAGGCACTTAAAAATGGAAGAGAAAACCACAAAAATGTCATGGAGGTCATGTGGGACAACTGATGTGGAGCACAGTGAGACACTCAATGCTTTTGGGCCAAGGCTCTCCCTGGTGCCAGCTACAAAGCCCACGCAGAAATCGCTGTGTAGCCCAGCCCAGCAGTCCCACCACACACTGCAGAGGTTGGCTTAATTTCCAGTAGAGCATTCTGCAACACATCTGAACTCTCTGGGGGAGGAAGGTGGATGGTAAAGCAGGAGTGTGGTAACTGCTGTGCCCCCTTTTCCTGCTGTGAGGAGAAAGGCTTTTTTCCCTTCCACCTGGCTGTGACTGTTGGTGTGGATGCCTGGCTGCTCTCAGCACCTGGGGCAGGCTCCTCTGTACTGCAAAGGCAGAGATTCTCAGCCCTTTAGCTCTTTATCCAGGTCACTTCAGATCACAACTGACCCAAAACCAGGTGAGGCATGAAAGGAGGTGATCTGGTGTCTGTAGCAAAAGTCCTAGAAGTGGAGCAGATAGTGCAATAAAAGTTTTGAAATGCTTTGTTATAGGTTGCAGGAGGTGGTCTCAGCTGGATCACTGTTGCAAACAATGAAATCTTTTGCAAGTAAGATTACCAGGACCAAACTCTAAGCACCGGTGGGACAAAACTGCTTTTTTTTTCCAATCAGAGCACAGACTTTTTTTCTTTCATGTCACTGATAAGTTGAATCGTTGTCCTGGCTAGCAAAAACCTGTCATAATACCTTAAGGGAAAGCAGGCTAATGCTAGCCATTTAGGAAGGAGAGTAGCAAAGTCTTCTAGCAATTGCAACACTTACTCAAGCATCAGAGGGCAGATTTGCTAATTACAGCTGGGTCTCAGCTCCTTGCTGGGATGGCTGGTCTGCCTGGGGGCTTGGCTCAGCCTTCAGGTCTCTCAGTTACAGACCAAGGTCTGAATTTAAGACTTGCCAGTGTTGTTCTACTCACAGTGAAGGAAAACCCAGACTGCACATCTTGAGGGCTTCAGCAGCTGTAATGAAGTCTGTGCCTATGTTGACACTGCACTGCTTTTTATGTGTAGATGTATTTGTATGAAGGGCAACGTAATTGTGCCTAGAAGAAACTACATTAAAAGTTTAAAGCAGTTCTGGGTCATTGTACTAAAAACACCAATAGTTCTGTGTGTTTCCACTTCAGTACCTTTCACTTCTCTGTGCATTCACTTGAGCCGTGTACAAGTGATTCCCGGGGGCACTGAGAGCTGCAATGCTGCTGCACAAAAGGAAGCTCAGAAGTGACATGCAGCAGCACCTCAGGTCCTCTGTGGCTGTCCAAACAGGCTGTGGGACAGTGTGGTTACAGGGCTGGTATTTTCCTCTGCTCGTGCTGTGCTGCCATCTGATGGGCAATGCACAGGGACTCAGCCCTGGACTCTGCTGCCTCTTTCCCACATTATGTGCACAGTGGCAGCTGCAGCTGCTTTTATATTAACAATGAATAATCCTGGGGAAGCAGGTACCGAGAGGCCACGTGTTATTGATAGTATGAGAACGATAAAGCTGGATAAAAAAGCAACTATTTGCTGGTTTGTCCACTCAAGTACCTAAGCAGATCTCAATCAATAAACCATTTTTGGCCTGCTTTTATATGTACTTTTGCTGGAAGACTCCATGTCATTCCTGTGACTTCTGTCCACAAGAGATGCATGCTGGAAACCACCCATGTCACACAGCAGTAGCAGCTGCCACGTGGCTTGAAAGTATCCTCCCCAAACTGACTATATGGCCTTAGCTTCCCCAAGGGGAAAATGTGTTTACAGGCAATACACACATGGCAGCCCTCTTCACTCCCTGTCAGGGCTCAATGCAGTCACCTGCCCTAAAGTTCCTTTGGAGGAGCTGTATTTAGCAATACAAACAGTGAACTCTCTGTGTCTGGCACAGCTGCGAGTGAACCAGGATGAACCCATGGAAGATTATCCCTTGAAGGTGGAGGGGGACAAAGAGGACGACTCCAGCGGTGGCACTCGCCGCTTTGGGATGGGGCAGACCACCAAGGACCAAATGAGGACCAATGTCATCAATGAGATCATAAGCACAGAGAGAGACTACATCAAGCATCTGAAGGACATTTGTGAGGTAATGGAATAAGAACTGTAAGAACTTGTCTGAGGGATAATGGAATATGTCCCATTCTTGCCCAGAAAGTGACCAAAGCAGGTAACTTTTCTGAAAATGAGACTGCATTTCCCTCAGAGCCTGCTCTGCTGAATGGCATTCCATGCTCAGGAAACAGAAGACAATTCATTGCAGTAATATCCCAAATGCCTCTGTATTTGGAGCACTCGCTTGGGCTCTGATTAAATGGAATTAATTGACTTTCCAAAGCCAGAGAAAAGTAAATGTCTAGCATTGCTGTCCTCTCTAATATATGTTCGGCAGTAACGTAATCAGCAGCTCCAGCCTTCAGGCAAGTCATGTTCAGATCAGAACAACTGGGGAATGCTCAGCCAGTTGGATTCTTCACTTGCAAATATGCTGAACATTGTGACACCTCTCCTATAAGAGACTCGAGGTCCTGTACCCTGGGGTGAGCGAAGGTAATTGGTGAGAGTTTTGCAGGAACATAGCTCTTCACTGAAATGGCACAAAAGCATAGTGGCTTCATTTGGGAGCAAAGCAGCAAATGGCAAAGCAGCACACACAAACAAGCCTTTCCTCCTGCACTGTCCCCCCTTGTCCTTGGTGCACTCCTCCTCCCTTGAGTCAACCAGGCATTTCCTAATGTAAGCAGCCAAACCAGATCCACAACTGGACTTAATTGGCCTGAATCTATCAGTGGGTCAGTGCTGGGGTCAGAACACATAAAAGTCTTTAACAGGAGCAAAAGCAATTCTCTGACCCCTTCAGGTGTGGATTACACTGTGGCTCAGGACAGTGATGTGTGTGTGGCTTGGTTTCTACCATGTTTTGGGTACGTAAGAGGAAATAGCCAAAACATGGGTGCACCTGTGCAGGCAGAGGGTCCAGGAACCTGGTGTACACCTACCTGGCTGCAGTCCCTGGGGCTTTCTGTTGGTAACTGGAGGCCACAGAGCAGGTGCCCAGGAAACTTTCCAATTTGGTTTCCTCCTAGGGTTACATTAAGCAGTGCCGCAAAAGAGCCGACATGTTCACAGAAGAACAGCTGAAGACAATCTTTGGGAATATTGAGGACATCTACAGGTGCCAGAAGAAATTTGTTAAGGCACTAGAGAAGAAATTTAACAAAGACCACCCACACCTGAGTGAGGTTGGCTCATGCTTCCTGGAATATGTAAGTAAATGTGACTTCATGGGAAAGGGGTAGCTGAGCATGGATTAAGCCAGAGCATTCAAGAATTGATCTGACAGAATTGAAGCTTTCTTTAACCAGACTCACCCAAGCAAACTAAATGCCCCCCCACCCCCTGGCCCATTCGGCCCATTCAGCCCCTCCCCACCTCCCAGCAGAACGTCCGTGGCCATGGAAAGGTCATTTTCAAAGCACCTCATCTTCTGAACTCCCTGCCTAGACACGGCACTTCAGGCAAAAATGTAGAAAGATTCCAAAATCTCAAGCTGGGCCTGCGTTTACAGCACTAGTATTTTGAGGTCAGTGCAGGATCAGCAGCAGCTGATCCGGTCATTAAAAGCATTGAGCTGAGCACAGGATACGTGGGAATGTCTGTGTGTCAGATCAGCTGCATGTGCTGGAACCTGGAACACACCCTGCCCATCCCCAGCCTCATCTCTGGCTCGGGTCTGGGGAGGATGCAAAGCACCACAGAGCCCCAGGAGATACAGGAGAAGGACCTACAGAGGGAAAACCCACGGTAGTCTGAGCCAGGCCATCACCCCAGGAAACATGGATGGTAAATCTCTCCATTTCCCTTGCAGCAAACAGAGTTCCAGATCTACTCTGAGTACTGCAACAACCACCCCAACGCCTGCACGGAGCTGTCGCGCCTCACCAAGGTCAACAAGTACGTGTACTTCTTCGAGGCCTGTCGGCTGCTGCAGAAGATGATTGACATCTCCCTGGATGGGTTTCTGCTGACCCCCGGGCAGAAAATCTGCAAATACCCACTGCAACTGGCCGAACTGCTCAAGTACACCAATCCCCAGCACAGGTAGGTCAGCACGGAGGGAGGGAAGAAGCCAGGCTGGTCTCATGGATCAACAAGTACGTGTACTTCTTCGAGGCCTGTCGGCTGCTGCAGAAGATGATTGACATCTCCCTGGATGGGTTTCTGCTGACCCCCGGGCAGAAAATCTGCAAATACCCACTGCAACTGGCCGAACTGCTCAAGTACACCAATCCCCAGCACAGGTAGGTCAGCACGGAGGGAGGGAAGAAGCCAGGCTGGTCTCATGGAAATGGATTTGGGCACTGGATCCCCAGGGCAGGGCACCAAGCCTGACAAAACTCAGGAATCCTGCTGACCCCCGTGCAGAAAATCTGCAAATACCCACTGCAACTGGCCGAACTGCTCAAGTACACCAATCCCCAGCACAGGTAGGTCAGCACGGAGGGAGGGAAGAAGCCAGGCTGGTCTCATGGAAATGGATTTGGGCACTGGAACAGCTCCCCAGGGCACCAAGCCTGACAAAACTCAGGAAGCATTTGGACAATGATGTGATTGTCAGGGATGGCCTGTGCATGGTGAAGGGTTGGATTCGATGATACTTGTGGGTTCCTTCCAGCTCTGAAGATTCTGTGATTTTGTGGCTAGTGCAGAATCCTGTATGGAGGGCAGTTGCCAACAGCAGCTAACACAAAAATTATTCTGGGTTACCTTGTAGAAACCAGGAAAAAAAGTATTTTTCTGTCAAATACATCATTTTCCGTTGCAGTAGCACTGGCCTTTCCTGTTCCAGATCTGGAATTATGATGTCCACCTATAATGGTACTTTTCAAATAGAAAATTGGCTCACATACATACTTTGGAGTTATACATGGTGGTGGTGGTGGAAACTTTCCCTCCAAAAGCACTGGCTGACTACACTCAAAAATGTCCATGTGGCTGCAGCACAGCTGTCAGGGCTAAATGGTAGTCATGAAATTTGCCTAGTACTTCACCAGTGGGAAGCTGTGGGCTGCAGCAGTCAAGCCATACATACTCAGTGCCTCGTCGGCACGAGCTCCAAAGCCTCCAGAGCCATTGCTCAGCTTCAGGCTCAAATAACGGTCACTTAATCAAGCATCTGAAATAATCAGCTACAGAATTAGAACTTGGAAAACGTTTGTATTAAAGTGTTGATATTAGTCCACTGTGGCTTGGCTTGACTTCACCTTCCTAACTGCAGCACTGCTATTTCTCAGAATGGTTTTAGGCATGTCTTGTTAACTCTCTAAGCATGTTCTGCAGCTGACCTCGGAGCAGAAAGCTCCTTAATGCAGTGCACAGATGTTTTGAAAGTTGCCTTAGAGCCAAGTTGTGCAGCTCAGCTCCTTCCCAGCCACTCTGAGCTCAACAGAAGTAGCTGATGGCAGCAGATGGTGTGTGGGGGAGGGTGGTTCAGCTTCTCTTCTCCCCTTCCAGGTAAGCAGTTGGCTCCCATTTGAAATGAAGCCAGTTACTGCTGCCCTGCCTCACCCCTGCAACACAGATCAGTCCCTCAGTGGGAACAGAAGCATTAGGAATATGTTGTATTATGTTGTCAAAAGACAATGAGGCTTGGAAAGCCCTGGAGGTTCTTCCATCAGCTTGTACTTACACCTCTGTTGGCTGAATTTGATTGCTTTGTCCCTTTCCTTCCCCAAAATGGGCCTGGATTTCTTACAAGGCCATAATCTGTGCCTTAAAACCAGCATGTGGCTGAAAAGCTGTTCCCAGAAACAGGCCCCTCTGATTTCCTGTGGCTGACAGCTGGGCTAGGCTGCAGGTGTTTTCAGCCCCCAGCTCCAGGCCGTGCCAGGCTGCCCTGCTCTGCCATGCAGTGACAATGCACACGTGCTGCTTTGCCATGCCTGATGCCTCTGCCCATCCGTAGGGATTTTAAAGATGTCGAAGCTGCCCTGAACGCAATGAAGAACGTGGCTCGGCTCATCAACGAGAGAAAGCGGCGGCTGGAGAACATCGACAAAATTGCTCAGTGGCAAAGTTCCATAGAGGACTGGGAGGTGAGAGACTGACCTTACCCAGGAATCCACTGTTCCAGGCTGCTGCTCTTCTGCACTTCCAACAGCACCTGCCTACAGTGAGATCCTAACATCTAGCCCTACCTCAGCTCTCTGCCCTCTTTATGTTTTCTTTTTGGTTGGTGTTTATTTAATTTAAACAGATGTGATCTTTTAGTACAACTGAACAGGTCTAGCACATGACCTAGCCAGACCAGCTGCCTTTGGATATCACCTGTGAATTTTGCTTCCCCATTTTTTCTTTGCAGAATGAAATTAGCATGTAGGTTAGTAAAATTCTACTATTTTTCTCTTGCCCCTCATTTTATCTTAAGTGATTTCAGACTCTCAAGATGAGCAGATTTGTCCCTTAATGCTTACTAAGCCATGTTACTGTTGCAGAAGGCAAGCTCTGATACAGTGACAGAGGGAGCCAAGGGTCTCTGTAGACCATTAAAAAAATTGCTAATAAAAGAACAAAATATTAGTTTTTAAATCCTAGACTCAATAAAACCACACTGTTACCCTGCCCAAGGATGTCAGGCTATATGCTCAGCCCTCTGCTTATGTGCCTCCTCTGTGTCAGGCATGGAGCAGCTGCCCTGAGCAAACTCCCTGGAAAAGGAGATTTTCTTTCATTTAACATGCTATTGTTATCTCAAATTCAGCGACCATTCCCTGGGTGCCGAGGGCACAGTGACAAGGACTGTCCTCCAACACAGAGACTCCCTC
>NW_008679095.1:21117-35034 GCF_000695815.1 Acanthisitta chloris | reverse complement strand
ATTCAGGCACCTCAGCCAAGCTGAGATTCTCCTATGAGACTCCAGGCTTATTTCTTGCCCCGTTTTCAGATGGCTGAGACCAACCCGTTCTTTGTGCTGTTCTCAGGGTGAAGATGTCCTCGTCAGAAGCTCAGAACTCATCTATTCTGGAGAATTAACCAAAATCTCTCACCCTCAAGCCAAGAGCCAACAGAGGATGTTCTTCCTCTTCGACCACCAGCTTGTCTGCTGCAAGAAGGTAACCCCCAGCCAGGCATGAATGCTGGTTACTAGTGCTGAAGAATTTCAGTGAGCTCCCTCTCCACCCTTAACACTTCCTGGCATCACGTGCTCCTGGCACCAAGACTCCTCTGTGTGTTCATTGCAGTATTGTCCCTGATGTCCTGGGGTGTTCTGTGCCCCTGAACACAGCAATGCCACTAGCCTAATTCTCATAGCAAGAGAAAAGCATCGCACTACTCCTGGGGTTGGTGTGTGGGGCTATTTCACACAACTGGAGTATGAGCACTGTCACCCATTTTCTTTTGAATATCTTATTTTCCAACTGCATTTCCACCTGAGATCAGATTCAGAAGGTACCTGCAGCTTCATGCTGGGCTGTAGGCCTTGGCAGGCAGGAAGCCCCTGCTAAAATCACACGTAAGTCTAAGTACAGCCTGTGCTCTTTTGCCTAATCTAAGTAATAAAAGAGCTCCTCCTTTATGGAGCCACTGAGAGGTATCTGCCTCTGGAATGTCAGACCTGAATATGCCAATGATTTTCTGCCTATTATGCAGGTAGCTCCAGGTAACCTAGCCATGAACCCCTCATGCCTTTTCACTGTTCTGACAGTTACTTTTCATTGTCAACACAAAACCCAAGAGCTAATTAGGATTTGTTTTGCTTTCTAACTGGAACTGGAGAACTCAAATAGTGTTTCCTGTCAGAGGCTTAATGAGGATTTGGGAATCTTCTCGTTCAGAGCTTCAGGTCAGCAGATACACCCAACAGGACACACTGCCTGTCCTGGCCCCACTGCCAGAACAAACCATGTGGGTCCCTCACTGACAGCAGTGCCCACAGCAGCTCAGCACTCTGCAGTGCCACAGAGTCACATCCAGTGCCCAGACTGGAACCACCCCATCATATCAAAGGAAATGACTCTTTAGGACAAGAAACAGCAACATCTGGTGTGACCTCTCTTCCAGGACCTTCTGCGCAGGGACATCTTGTACTACAAGAGTCGGATCAACATGGATGACATGGAAATACTGGATGTGGAAGATGGGAAGGACAAGGACTTCAATATCAGTGTGAAAAATGCATTTAAGCTGCACTGCCGAGACACTGAGGAAGTCCATTTATTCTGTGCAAAAAAGCCTGAGCAGAAGCAGCGCTGGCTGAAGGCGTTTGAAAACGAAAGGAGGCAGGTGCAGCTCGACCAGGAGACAGGTATGGAAAGAGCAGTGCTGTAGGACAGTAGGGTTTTCATTTTTGTGGGCTCTTTTCCTTTTTTTTTACCAAGCAGCCAATGCCTGGGAGGGCAAGGGCAGGGAAGCCAGTCCATTCTCCAGCCCAGCTCTGGCTGCTGAATTGCACATTCTGAATGAATCTGTGTAATTAAAAACAGCAAACCACCAGGAGCAGTGTGTCCTCAGGGAGGCTAACGTGTCTCAAATGAGTTCAGGCAGGGCTGACAAAACAGTAAATACATTACAAATAGGTTCCACTGTTCTGTAGTACAGTGTGAGCACCCAACCTGTAGGTATATACAGAACAGGTTCAGTTGAGGGTTCTCACTGTCAGAGAGGGTTTGAGTTGTTTTGTCCAAATCTTCCTTAATTCAGACTACTGTGATCTAGTAAGACTTCAGCCACAACTTTCAGCAAAGTGTGGGGTGAAGGGCAATAAATCTTGCATGAGAGATGGGGAGAGTTGTGCAGCATAGCACAGGCTGGAGGGAGCAGGCTGTGCCCTTCCAGCCTTGGGAGTAAGTGTAGCCCATGAACTTTCACCTCAGGCATTTGCCTACCCCTGTGTTTCCCTTACTGTCTTCCCCTGAGATACGAAATGATGACCAGCTACTGCCAAACTCTATTTTCTCTTCCAGGTTTTTCAATCACTGAGGTGCAGAAAAAGCAGGCAATGCTGAATGCCAGCAAGCAGCACCATGCTGGGAAGCCCAAGGGTGAGTCACAGCCAAACACAGGAACCCTGTGAGAATGGGGGTGGCTCTGTACTTACTCCATGGGAACAGTTTCAATGAAGTGGCATTAACAAACACTCGAGAAGGCCAGAGGGTGAGCTCTGATGTGCCAACCTGCAGTACAGTTCCTGGTGAATTCAGATGGCCAGGGTCAGGAAACTATTCCCAACTTCAGGAGCGCTGAGCACTGCGCACCGGCCAGTGCCCAGCCTCGCCCTAGGAGCCAGGCTCTTGCAGCAGGATGGCATTCCCTTTGTCAAAAGACAAGTTTTGTAGTAATCCCATCACACAGAGAGGGTCCTGCAGGTCACAGCTGCAGTGACTGTTCCTGCCTGGGCAGTTGTGTCTGTGGAAGATGCTCTGAAACCTGCCACTTGGGCAGGGTGCCAGGGTAGGTACCATGCCTGAACAGAGCTGTTAAACCTGTCAGAGACAAGGACAATTTAGCAGCAGCCAGGGGAGTGTGAACTCAAGCAACAAAAAGGAAGGTTCCTGTGCCTACCGTGCAGTTGGCTGACGATGCTACCTTCCCCTTCTCTCTGTTCAGAGGAGGAGGTGCCACTTGCTTTCCTCTGAACCCACAGAGAGGCAACCACATCCCCTTGGTGGTACCAGCCAGCACTGAAATCCCAGCCACAACAAGGAAGCTTGGCTAAATTTCAAAATAGGTCAGCAGTAAGATTTGGCTGCAAACTGAGGGAAGTTTGGAAGAAGGCCAAACCTCTCTAACAGGGCAAAGCCCTTAAGCATTAAGAGACCCAAGCCAAGCCTGTCCTGTCCACTGGGCAGACACTGACCATTCCTACTCAGAAATCCAGTGCAGGATGTTGAAACAGGCAACAGCAGCACTTGCACAGCAGCTGCTTCTCCCAGCACAGCCAGAGGCACCAGTTAGGTTTGTCATTAGTGATGAGCTGCAGCTCTTTAGCCCTGCTGTTGTGATGGCAGGCACATTTCTGACAGCATCAGCTCTAATCCTGAAAAGCAGTGCTGTAAGTAAGGATAAACTAAAGGAAGGGTAACACTCAGTTCACACACTGCAGCTTTGATGGGGACAGGGGGAGGACAGGGTGGGGAGGGAGCTGTGCTCAACTAACCCACTTCCCATCTCCTCCTCAACGCAGCTGTCACCAGGCCATACTACGACTTCCTGATGCGGCAGAAGCATCCCACGCTGCCCACCACGCTCCCCCAGCAGCAGGTGTTCATGCTGGCTGAGCCCAAGCGCAAGCCCTCGAACTTCTGGCAGAACATCAGCAGGCTGACACCCTTCCGGAAATGAGGACAACCCCGTGCGTGTGCCTGAACCCCTTCTGAGAAAGCACTTTAGCCATGAGTCCTGGGAGGTGGAGCCCAGCTTCTTCCAATCCTTTGTTTACAGAGGATGGCACGTGTGCTCCTGCCTTCCCTATTTATTTTGCAGCCCGACTGACCGCGCTGGCTCTGCGGGGACACTGCGAGTGTCGTGCCAGTCCCGGGGACCAGCCCTGCACAGCGCCCGACGGGCAAATCTCCAGGAGGAGCTCACAGGAGGGAGCCTGACATGCTCCAGCTGAAGTGATTTGGCTTGTCAGCTGTACTTCGACTCACTCCTTCCAACTGTGAGCACCACTGCTGTCTGGCAGCTGCCAGAGGGGATGGCAGCTCATACACCCACCGGCCCCACGGCCACTGCCCTGCCCAGAACAACCTTCAGAGTCACTGACAGTGCATTGTCTGGGAGGGCCATAAACTCTTCTCCTGTGCCCAGCCCCGTGTCCTCAGAGACCTGAGCCTCCCACGTGTCCAGCTAACTCAGTCAGCCCTTGCAGGCACTCGGAGCACAGTGAGCACTGCACTGTGACCTCCTCCTTTCCTCTAGTCCAACACCACTGGTGAACGCTGTCGTACGTTAAACTGTGCCAACCTGCAGCACGAGGCAAGCTCAAGAATCTCTCTAGTGGGTTTGAGTTACGTAAGTTAGAGAAAAAAATGTGCCTAATTAATACCATACTCAATTCCTTAGATTGTCTCTCCATCATTCTGCCATATTTCCTGGCCAATGAAAATGCTCATTGTTTGTAATGTGTTTTATTTATGGTAAAAATCAGAACTGTGTATTTTGTAAGTCTGTAATTGTTCTTGTCAGATGTTGTTAACTTGATGCCTGTTTTGTCTGTTTAATTTTTCCTTTTTTTTTTTTTTTTTTAAGAAAGGTCAATATTTGCAAACTTAGCTTCCAGAAGTCAGTGTCTGCTGAAACCTGATTGTTATGCAAACTCCCACAGACCCTCAAATTTAAGGGTGTTACTGACATTTTCAGAAACTGAGAACCACTTTAAAAAGGCCTAAATTTGGCATAAAGAGCCTCACTTTAAGTACCCAAGTTTCAAACTGTGGCCAAAAGAATTAATATAAAACTTGGTTATCAAAAAGAAAGATTTGCCTTACCATAGCAAGAGTTAGAAGCCATACTGACTGAATTCCCTAGCTTAGGAGACATCCCATGACAGTGGAAGGAAGACACCTGCTCATTCCAGCTTGATGCTAGTGTGAGTGAGCACTAACTGTCTGCAGAGCTCACAGATCCAGTGTTTGTTGATGCTGTAGCTGACTGAAGTCTGGTCATCCAGGGATATCTGAATTCAGTAGCATGTATAAAGTCCTTCTTGCACTATATCTTCCCCCCAGACTAGGGGCAACATTTAATTTCATAAAGAAACTTGTAAAAGTGACTCTCAGCCTGTGTTTGTCTCCAACATGTCTATCTGTGTGAATTTGTTTCTCTTCAGTGTTCCTGTGGAGATTCTGCTCTTGCAGCTCAAGGACTGCTTGGCTAGAAGGTTACCCTCAGAGCAGCAATCCTGTGGGGGGGACAGCCAGGGACACAGACTGGACTAGAGGGTTGCTGGTCACTGGGAACACTCTGCACTGGAGAGGAGGGTGTCAATACTGGAGGGTAAGGGGAAAGATGGAAGAAAAATCAGACTAAGAAGCCATTGAGATCAGGCAGCTACAGCAGTACTGGCGTAATGTCCCTTGCAACACACAAACACACACACGTGCACACAGGCCCAGAGACACCAACACACAGGCACTGACAGACACCCCAACAGACACCCACACAAACACCAAGAGGGGAGAGAGGGAGAGCCCAAGAGAGACCCTGACACAGACACACACAGGAACATCAGACAGTTGCAGCCAGCACATCTCAGAAACAGAAAGCAATTGTCAACGTTTGTGTTTACCCTTAGTGTCTGCACCCTCCTTCCCTTATCCATGGCATGTTTGTTTTGATTGGCCAGGAAGAAAAATTTGTTGATCAATTTTCTCAGTTAATCATCCGCTTTGTAGTACGGGAGGGGACACAATCCCTCTGCCCCAATACACACACACATCCTCTAAGTATGACCAGTTCGTGAAGGTGCATAAGGTTCCTCATGATCTTGTGCAGTTGCTGTCTGCATGTGTTCAAGGGTGGAGATTCCCCAAAACCTCTTTGTGTTCCTGTTCAAAACCTCACTCTCCCCATCAGGAACCAAGTGCTGACATCTATTCAAAGTTCCCCTTGCTGCAACATCTGATCTGTTTTGAATCAGTGTATTGCTTAATACACTCACAGCCTTACATCTACACAGAAGTCACTCCAGTAGAAATCCTCACCTGTCTCCTGAGAGAAGGAGGGTGACAGTGGCACAGGACCCTGGAGTGCAGCAGCTGTGACATTAACAGTGCCCTGGCTTCCCCCGCTGAAACGCACACAGGAACTGGCAATTCTCTGTGCAGCAATACTCCAAACAGTAAATATGCATTGAGTGGTTTAAGCTACCACATCACTGCTTACCTCTTCCAGAACTGACTTCATCTCTGCCCAGTGCACAGTCATCTACAGACACACCTTTTTCCAGAACTCAAATGTTTAAGTGCCAAACCAGACTCCTCTGGCCACAGAGCAGCCCAGTTCATGAAGCGTTAAATACAGCTGGTAGAGAGAAATACATTCTCCACTGGACTATCAGAACTTTTTTCAAGTGCCCTCAGTTGGGTTTCTAGCCTTGCACATCACCTTTGGAGCTAGGATCCAACCCCTCTACGCACGGCTGAGCTCAGGCACGAAAGCTGAGCACACTGAAAGCAGCAGAGTTACAGCAGTGACACTGACAAACAGGTAAGGCTCAACCCCACTGTGTTCCACACACCCACTCCACAGACTGCTTGAAAGACAATGTCATCACAAACACATCCTTTGTTTCCTACCCAGCACTACTACCCGAGTCTCCAACCACAACCCCCAGAGCTTCCTGAACAAACGGTATCAGATATCTGCAACCTCCATTGGGTTTAAGTGATTACACATTCAAAAGTCATGTCATCCCCCAAGTTAATCATTAAATGGCAAAGTCTATTACGTGTCAGACAGCGGTGGCAAACTAACCAACACAACTTCCCTCCTCCTCACCCTGGATGAAGCCATCCACAGGAGTGTGGCCAGCAGGTTGAAACAGGTGATTCTCCCCCTTTGCTCTCATGAGCCCCACCTGGAATGCTGTGTGCAGTTCTGGTGCCTCAACACAGGAAGGACATGGAACTGTTGGAACAAGTCCAGAGGAGGCCACAAAGTTGGTAATAGGACTGGAGCATCTCCCCTGTGAAGACAGGCTGAGGGAGCTGGGGTTTGGCTTGGAGAAGGCAGTGTGACCTCATAGCAACTTTTCAGGTCTGAAGGGGCTCCAGGGGAGCTGGAGAGGGACTCTGTGTTAGGAACTGCAGTGATAGGACAAGGGGTAACAGGTTCAACCTGAAGGAGGGGAAGTTTAGGTTAGCTGTTAGAAAAAAGCTTTAGGTAGCCGGTGGCTGCCCGAACCCTGGCAGTGTTCACAGCCAGGCTGGATGAGCCTTGAGCAACCTGGTCTAGAGGGAATGTCCCTGCCCAGGGCAGGGGGGCTTGGCACTAGATGATTTGTAAGGTCTATTTCCAGCACCTAAAATTCCATGATTCTATGATTTCCAATGGAGTCACTCACACAGTTCTGCCAATGAACAGTAACCAGGGACCATGTGTAGGTCAGAAAGCACAGTGTGCAGGTTCACAAAGGAATCAGCTAAACTTGTAATAAAAGGCTTTCTGGCACATAAACAGCAGATCAAGTACAGCCTCTGCCAAGTTCTCTGAGCTAAATAGACACCACCACCTTCCCAGCTTTGCTAGAAGTGTGCATGTGAACCATGAATAAGCAGAGCTGTGATATGCCAGTACCCAACTCCTCTGGATATGAACCTTCTACATAGGCCAGAAACAAGCATTTTTCATGTGAAACAAACTGAAGCTCTTGACCTGGGTCTCAACAGCACTAATCCTTCTGAATTTCAGGGTAGAACCATCCTAACTACTCCAAAATTCTAAAACTTCTACACCTGAGTTACATAAAGGGACAAGATTTGACCCAGGGGTGGGTTTTTTCAGGGGTGTTGTCTCTATCTGTCTCCTCTGTAGCTATCCATTTAGGAAGCTCCCTGTGGAAAGCTATGTTTCTTAATGAGCTAAATCTGCCCTAATTTCACTTGGTCAAGTAAGACATAGACTTACGTAAAGCACATGAAACAAATCAAAAGAATGATTTGCTGAAGCTGAAGTCAAGAGAACCAGTGGCTGCTCAATAGTGCAGATTCTGCTCTGACAAAACCAAAATCATAGAATCATAAAATTTAGTGGTTGGAATAGATCTTACAGATCCATCTAGTCCCAACACTCCCTGCCATGGGCAGGGACACCTCCTCATTTCAACTATTAATTTGGAATAACTGCTTCAGACAAGGTGGGTGTATACACTGCTCAAGTTCTGATAGCATCAAAACCAGTACAAACTGTCTTTGTACTAACTCAAAATAACTAGATCAATCCCTGTAAAGAGAAAAGCTCCCTCAAAGCAGCGTTGAATCCCTTTGGTGGCTTGCCTGTAACCAGGAGAACAGTGGTGTGTCGGGGGACGGGGCCTGTTCCTGACCAGCCTAGCCCACTGCCTCACTGCTGGATGCTGCAGGTGATTCCCACTGTCTCAGACACTGCTGCACAAAGCCAGCATGGCACTGTCACCCAGAACCAACAGTGGCTGACCACCGAGACCTGGGTGTCCCAAGAGCTTCCCAAAAAACATCAGGGAGCCAGGCCTCACCATCACCAACTGGGACTACTGAGAACCAAGGCACCTGTGAGGAACAGGCACTCCAGAGACTCAGCTTCAGACTGAAAATGCTACATCGCTTGGGATGCCCGAAGGACAGAAGTTACTTTTTTAAAAATAAAAAGGCCTTTCATTTTTTGCAACGTATGTCACAATATCAGACTGTGCTCCTCCAGAGCTGCTGTAGTGGAAGCACATCTTCATGTACCAGCAGCATTAAAAACATCAGAGGCAGGACTGCTATGTAAGGATCAGTGTTTTGAACAAGTACTGTACCACTCACCACCCAGACTGCTGGGGAGCTCTGTCAGCACCTGGGAGGTGGGACAGCATCCAGCAAGTGCCGATTCCTTCTGTACTGTTCCTACTTCAACTGTTTTAACTCTCCTGTCAAGTTGCACCATACACCTGCTAATGAGGGCTATGGCATTGCAATGCCCATTTGGCCAGTGAACGTGTACAGTACTGTTCACATCTCATCCAGCTGCTGAAGTCTCAGCCTGTGCCTGCTGCTGCTCATGTTTCCAACCAAAGTTAGCAGGACATGCCACTGCTGCTGACACCAGCTGCACCACACTGGTATGATCCCAAGTCTCAACTATCATGTCCTGTACAGCCTGACAGCAGAACTCCCTGTCCCAGAGCTTCCAGCCTGGGCAAAGCTGTAGGATCAGGCCTTCAGGCAAGTAATGGGTTAAAGAATAACAGCTTTGGAAATGGAGATAAATTAACTGGAAAAAAATTGAAGTGTTTTCAGCTGATTTTAACCCAATGAAGGCACGGTGGTGTTCTTTCGGTCTGATAGTGCTGGGGAGGGAATCACTCTTCCAAGCAGCAGAGACAATTAATGCAGCTTGTTTCAGAGCGAAGCCAGCGCAAGGTGGCACTCAGCAGTGTGCCATGGGAGAAGACAATGCCTCCTGCATTTTCTTGCTGAGTGCTAGGCAAGCTAGGGGATCACAGGGGCCTACCACATGCTCCAGAACAGCAGCAGCCTGGATTCACTTGCCTTTACACTCACAGCCACACAGGCTCAGGAGAAGCTAAAGGGTGCTCTTTCCCAGCTTGTCCTGTCTCGGGATTAACACCTCATACCACACTTTATTTCTCCTCATGTCTCCCACGTTTCCTTAACAACAAGTTACATGACTGAAATCCCATGGCTTTGGCAGTGCTGGCAGCTCTAGGGAAAATGCAGGCTGCTTGTTCCTTTTGCTTACCACTCCTGCCATCTCCCTTCCTGCAACTGCACCTCTCCTGTCCGCACGTACTGAGCTGCTTCTTGCACAACTCTGCTACCAAAGCAACTCCCTGGTCCACAGACTGTGCCAAGTGAACCCCTGTGACACTTCCCCCAGACCTCTGTACCTTTGTGACTGCTTACATATACATTTGTGAGATGGGAAATAAACAAGCTATCAACTTTACTCTTTGTCTAATTCTATCATCCTCCTACAGAACACTAACTCCTGAGTATACAAAATCAACCTTTATAATCTGCCAAAATCACACAGAGCTATGTAACAGTATTCTGCTTAGAAGTTCCTTCTATCTTGCAACACCTGCTTCTTCCCCTTTTCTAAGAAGTAGCAGCCTGCCTGCCCCCACCCATTACCTTGATAATAATTTGTGGGGTCTTTTTTCCTTTAACCTCCAGCAATCTAAAACAATATCCTTGCCATCAAAATCACACCCTCAAGAAAAACCCTACCCCCAGCTACAGCACATCAGCATTCATGCACTGAACCAGAAGGTACTGCATTTGAACACATCTAGGAAGTTCACATGACTGCAATTGCTATAAGGCTGGCAAAAGCAAACTGAGGGAAGGTGTGTTTCCCTACCTCTTTCTGAAGCATCCATTTGTCCATGTATTTTACCCTTCTCGCCCAGAAAAGAAAAAGCTATTGTAAACAACTACAAAATAGTCCCTAAATGTAAATATATATACAATATAGCCCCAAAAATGTAAGTAGAGCTGTGGTAATTTAAGCTGACACAGCCGAGCTACTGTAGGTTATTTGTACCCACAAGGCTCCAGAGTCTTCCCTCTAGGTCTGCCATTCTCTCTGTGACACACAACTTCCTACAGCCACCCAGGAGCTCTTGCTGCTGTACAATTTTATGTTCATTTTAAAGTGGGACATGGCCCCCACTCTATTCTGGACAATTAATACAAGATAGCTAATGGATAAGACAGGATAGCTAATAGCCTGATGGATATTGAAATAAAACACAGGAGGAGCACTTAGCCTCCCACACGCAGGTCAAGCATTTCATCCATGTAATGCAGAAACACCTACTCTAGCACTGTGACTGACACTTCCTACACAGAAAAATTCCCAGCTCACCAACAAAACTATTTCTGTTACCTGACTTTGTTTACAGCGAGCCATGAAGTTTAGAATCTAAAGCAAGATGTTAGAAATGGAAAACTTTTGGTTTGCCCATGATTAGTTACAGGCAAACTTGAAACTCCAAACTTCCTGCCTTATTTCTGACAATATGCAACTGAGCAGATGCCTTCCTGGAAGGGGCTCTCTGGCTGCTCTCACACATTCAAAGCTGCCCCCAAAACGATGGAACTTCTTATCAATACATCTAACCTTCACAGCAAGTACCTGACTTACCAGTAAATGAGTGGAGAATAACATGCATCACAATGTCACTGCAAAAATGAATCTGGGAAGAGGGAAAAACCAAACCATTACTGACCCATTGTTTTGGGAGTTCCATGGACACGTTTAAAACAAACCTGCAAGAACCCCCACATACAGAGTTCAGTACCACATTCTTACTGTGTGGAATACAGTATAAAGTTGTGTTTCACAGCAACAGACCCCGAAAGCAGATACACCAGGATCCCCCTAGTCCAAGTGATCAGCTCCACTCAGCAGAACACTGTTTCCCTTTATAGCATCCCAGATTCCAGCAACCCACTGGCTGAGAATTATGAATTTTCATCAGCTCCAGTGCTCTGCAAAACACCCCCAAGCCTATCCCCTTGTAACATGAAAGCAATCCCAGGGTAAGTGACCAGCAACTAGCCTGAGGTAAAACACACAGAAAAAAAATTGACCAGCAACTAGCCTGAGGTAAAACAGACAGAAAAAAAATCTGTCCATGGGATTCCCAGTGCTACAATTTTAGCAGCTCAGCTACTCAACTGACTAACAAAAACCACAGGTAGTTCCCAGTGCTACAATTTTAGCAGCTCAACTACTCAACTGACTAACAAAAACCACCGGTACTGATAATCTGGAGAACCAAATGCTATTCCTGCAGATCGATGCAGTCATGTTACACATTCCTCTTCCAAGTGTTGCTTTTCCCAGGAATGCTACCAGGAAACTGATTGTTATTTTTGGAAACCTACAATAAATGCAAATAGCCAGTTAGTTCCAGGAGTACAGTTCTGTTCCCCTGAAATACACACAATTCCATTTTAGCATTAGTGCTTTAACCACCCACACACCAAAGAACTGTAATAATTACCCTCACCTCACTTCCCAATTCCTTTCCTTCTGGGCAACACTCAAGACACTGATTAACAGCTTTCTGCTCAGGGCCTGTCACCTGTGAAATAGCATTGATCTGGTACCAAGCAAATGCTGAAGTATTGTCAAATTACATCTGTTCCATTTCCCTTGCTATAAGCTATAAAATAAAGTAATAAACCCCTCAAACCCCAGAAATGCCCCAAAAAGGAATGTGGCAGGGTTGCAGATCTCAGACAGGGCAGCTCAGAGCAGCTTATTCCCCACTGGGGAGCCTTTACCACTGTGTTTCCTTAGCCATTAAGAAACCTTATTGAGAAAAGTCACTTGACCCATTTCAATGTTTTGCTTTGCTTCAATTAATCACCACATTTCATTAGCTTAAAGAGTTTAAATGTACTGTACTGTGCTCCAGCCACAGAATCTTTTCTGTAAGGATTTCACCAAAGACAATAGGAACAAAACCACAATAAGCAACACAAGTCAATCTTTATTGAAAACTGAAGTATTAATACATAACAATTCTTGTTACAATAAACGTGCTTTTAAGAATTTAAATCTGAGCTCATCTACTCATTGAATTGCATAAAAAATAAAAAAGTATGAATTTTCACAATTGAACTGGCTCAGAATGGAATCTCCACTCTTGGTGTTGATGCGATAGTTCAATGCAGGAGTGAGTGATGCCTTAAAACTTATTCTGGAAGACAACATTGACCTAAACTTAAAAAAAAAAGTACCAATACAACTGTTCCTAAGACAGTTTTAAAAAAAGTCATTAGAAGGAAACCTGTGTCTATCTCATAACAAACATGGAGAACTATTACTGGGCCTCTTGTACTTCCATTGCATGCACTCACTTTTTCAAATCTTAGACAGGAGGGCAGCCAATAATAGCATTACAATTAAAAAAAACCCCACTAACAAATCCATTCTACTTAAAACAAGTCTGTACAGCAGCCAGCTAAAAAAGCTTTCCCAGTTTGCCTGCTAAGTGCCCAAAAGTCACAACGGTTTAGAAAAGCCACGTTCACTTTCTTGATGTTGAAACTTCAGAGCCCATAAATTGTTTAGAATGCTTTTAAGAATCACCTCACTACCTGTGAAATTCAGATGTTTCAGTGTTATAGTCAATCCACACAAGAGAATGTTTCCTTGTCCCCAGGTAAGCACTGTTCCTCTTCCCTCTACAACACACCCTCAGCACCCCCAGAGGTGCACACAGTCTGCTGAGAGTCCTCACCCCTCTGGAGATCTCAGAACCAATTCAACTCCCGGTGAGCCCTGATGCACAGCCTACCCTACCTCTGCTGCAGGTGTTTCTGCCAAGTGGCATTCTGCCTCCTCACACCGGAGGGTCTCTGCAGGAAGCTTAGAGCTGACACAATACAGGATTAGGAAGCTGACGTTAATTAATGAGAACAATCTGAAGGAGCTTTGAGTGTTCACAGCCAGGGGCACGGCCGAGCTCCTGCAGTGACACCTGCTGCAGAAGGCTGGGCTGAGCCAACTTCCCTATGGAACACTGCACCAGTGCAGCCCAGGCCTGTTCCCACGGAACACAGTGATTCCCTGTGCACAAACACAGCCTAGGGCATCGGTGCTGACCAGCTGCAGCCATGGTCTGTCCTGCCCACAAGCTCCAGCTGAAGCATCACTACTGCTCACACTGCTAGGATGGCAGATTTACAGACGTGGTAGTTACTACTCCTGCTATGAGTTTAAGCCTAGAATTAGGTGGTAGTATGGGATTGCTGTGCCAACCTATCCAAGCAAAACCCAAATGAACAGTGTACAATACTGAGCTGAAGCACTAGGGAGTGATTCCAAGGAGCAGTGCAGCCAGAATGCCCCATGGAGAGCAGTCATGCTGAGCACCCTGGTGCACAGATCTGTACCATCAACTACCCTCAGACAACACTAAGACACGGTGGGACTTAGAGGTGGTGGTGGTTTGGTTCTGTTGGGTTTTTTCTGTGGATGAAGCAATACAAGGAAGAACTTCAACTAAAATAAAGGACTTTTTTCATCTACCACTGCACCTAAGCGTTTAACTTGCATAGTACACTCC
>NW_008679095.1:5859-21095 GCF_000695815.1 Acanthisitta chloris | reverse complement strand
CTGCACGTCTCCTGGAAACGTCAAACAGTGTAAACCACAGGCAGTAGTAGGTTCTCTTTTCCTTCCTAGCGTTCAGTTCACCACCACTCCACTGACTAGGGCTACATGGTTTTGGTGCCAATTATTAGCCATTTTTCTTTTGCTGCTGCTACATTTAAAAGACATTTTCATCGGCTGTTACTGACATAGGGAATACCTCAGTTTTTAAAAAATACTTTATCTAAACTCAACACCTGAAATTTGAATTAAAAAAAAAATTATTTCTTGGACTTCTCTTTGTTATTGCTGCAACAGTTATTTTCAGTTCCAGGTTTATAGTAGTACTTTTTTTAATCATATAAAGCTGCCATAAAAGTTTGTGTTGGTTTTTTTTTTTGTGGTTTTTTTTTATTTTTTAGAGAAGCTTGATCTGAAATGTCTCTACTGCACTAGCTCTTTTCACCTGCTGAGGAGCTCTAGTGCAAACACATACTGTGTATTCATTTATAAAGGAATTCTAAATAGGGAATGTTATATAAAAAGCAGGAGAGAATGTTTTGTAAGACCCTCGCTGTGTAAACGCCTATTTAATGATGAACAGTTCCCCTGCTGCAGTTTTATATCCATGCTTTCTACTATTTGCAACAAAATACCATTAAGATAGTTATATATACACATATTCCCCTGTCCCCCTGCACTGTGCTTTTGGTTACTTCTCATAACGACTCCTGGAGACTCCCAGCAGGTCACTCACAACTGGGAGGTGTGGTACCTCTGGAAAAGGTACAGTTGCTTCCTCCTGGATGAATCCCATAATGCAACTTAGAAAAAAAAGTGCTCAAGTAAGTGAGACTGCCTAAATGTTACGGAATACTATACGGAGACCAATTCCAAGATGACATTTAGGAATCTGAAGTTAAGAGCAAATATACAGAAGTTATATTCATTCCTCAACTATTTCTCTATTGCAGCATTCATAGAAGTTCTCTCCTATGATTTTTCAAAGCTTTAGTTTATGGTGATGAGACAGGAGACAGCAAAGCTTTCAGCTTGGCCTTCACAGCTCCTCCCCAACACAGCACTGTTCCACAGCTCAGCTCCTGGTTAAACCCACGCTCAGACAAAGGGTCACTCTCTACCAGCTAAAAGGGACACATGGCTGCATTAATGTGCTCTCCACACCAGACTAATCAAAGCTGCAAATCTACTACACATATGGAATTGTTAAACAGACTTGAACAAAGCAGTACAGATTCAACTAAGTTTGTCTTGGGTAATTTTCTGCTCCGTATAAAAACCATATGGAAATCCGTAAGCTGCAGTAAGTGCTCATGAGTAAGGTTTAAAGTACTTATTCCAACAACACAGTTAATGTTCAAGGCATTAGAAATAAGGGGATCATCCACTGACAGTGAATCATGCAAAATAAACCTAAACTTTATTTTTAAAAAAAAGGGTACAAAATACAAGAGTGCTTACTGTAAAAATAAAGTTACTGAAGGCTCTAACCACCAACAGGGTACACAAGTCTCCCACCAGGGCAGAGTACTGGGATGGCAGCACTACACCAGGACTGATGCTACCCCAAAGTAGCTGCCAAACCTGTATAGGAGCAGAACACCCCAAAACAAAACAACTAGATACACAACTTCAAAAAAAATGTCATTCTGAAAGGAAGTTAACCTACAAGAACAACACAGCCTGATATACCTCTGTGTACAGGCTTAAAAGGGAACAACATTTTATAACCATTTGCTGCATCATTTCTTGCAGGGAGAACATAGCCAAAAAAAAAAAAAGGAAGGAAAATCACATCTTTCTGGAATTTTAAGTCAAGCAGGTTTAAGGAAACCCTCAATTTTAGTGTGCAATATTCAATTTAAAAATTTTAAATCTCCCCATGACAATTTTGGTATACAAATGGGTTTCAAGGCTAGCCCTTTATCCCCACAGCATTTGCTTTGAGGTACTTTAAAAACTGAAGTTGCAAGAAAGAATATCACAAATGACTCATTGCAATGAAATGCTAATCTGCAGTCAAGTCTTGTTTTACGTGCTTCCAAGTGCAAGTTAGGAAGTAAAAAAAGAAAACACTAAGAAAACACAATAAAATGCTGTAACCAACAAATGGCTCCTACTTCAATACAAATACTTTCAGAAAAAAACCTGCTATTTGCAACCTCTCTATTCTGGCAGCCCTACAACAGCAGATCCACAGCCCATACTGCAAGTAGCTAACAAGGAAATTGTGTTAAAATGATTTGTTCCCCTTTAACACACCCATCAGGCACACAAGCTTTCCTCAGGGTCACATGCAGCTGAATTCTGTTTGTTGCAGAAAGCCCTCACACTTGTTAAGTTTCTGGAAAGCAAGCTGGATCAACTGCACAGACATTTTCAACTGACTACAACATTCCTTAGGAAAAACAGCACGGATTTCCTCAACTGAGAGCTAAACTGAAGTGTTTTCTATCAGTCTGTGTGGCAGTCTCACTTTGACACATCTTGCATCATATGAAAGGTAGTACTGGATGTAAATCTCCCCAGGACATGCAATTCATTATGTGGGTGGTATCACCTCCTACTATTCCTAAGAGCCAGTTTTGCCTCAAGTAAGTTTGCCTTATGTACTGGCACACACAGCATTACCTTTGTCATTTCATTCTGATCCTTAAGAACATCTGTATAACACTGAATCCATGTAATGAAAATGAGAAGGTATGAAGTAAACTAATTGTGTGTGGGATTTCTACAGCTCGTTTGATTCATTTTCCAGTCGCTCCAATTAAGTAGGTGAATTTGAACAGAACACATGACTTAAATAAAAGTATGCCCCTTTTAAACTGGCAACTCCATCAACCTGAAAAAGGCTGAAGCACTTATCTAATGTATGTTATGGTATTCTAGAAATAAACTCACTTCCATGACTCTACCTCTTCAGACCCTGCATACATTACAACAGTGCATGAGTGATACAAGTTGTAAAATACTTCTCGGTTCCTTTGGATTTGCATATGATGGTTTTTGCATCAGTCACTGCAGGTAGATTGAGCAAGCTTTGTTTTTGTGTTTTAACATGCATTCAACTAGATATGGATCAGAATAAATTTATACTCCCTTTTTATCATTATAATTAGCTAAAAAATTGCAAGACAGTCCACAAAACAGGATTTGCTTTAAGACTAACTGCTGGAGTTCCAAGATGTAAGATATGCAGCACTGGAAAATCTTCAGTGAACAGGAATTAGTAGTGTTTAGCCAAGTGTTGAAAGCATTCAGAAGGAAAGTCCTGGTTGGAGGCATGAGGGGCTTCAGCACCAACTTTTAAACCTCAATTTCTTGATTGCATATCTCCCATCTTCAAACCTATGTTAAAAGGGTGGAAAAGAGTGGGAAATACTCTCGATTATGTGAAATACTCTTGGGGTGTGGCAGAACATTCTAACACTGCATGCACCACATGGATACACACACAAGAAATGTTAAGGGTTATACAATGCTACCCCAGCACTTTTCCAGTCAACTGATGTGTGCAGGCTTTTGGGTTAAGAGCTCCCTACAAGGCTTTTTCTCTTGGCATGTCCATTCCATCTTTCTGTCATCATTAAAGCTTTGTCTTAAGTAGAAGATGCAATATTAGGAAGATATTTTGTGCTACATTTAGCTATCAGCTGTCATGGGTTTAGTCCCAGCAAAACTCACTTTTCATACTTATATAATAAGACACTCTTGGCTGAAATACTCCATGTGAAACATTTCAGACTGCTATGCAGCATCACAGCAAAATGAGAAATGGCTGCTGCATTACCAACTCAAATGGAATAGTCACCTGTAATCACAGGACTCTGTGTTTGCAACTGCTGAAACAGAAATCCAGATGATAAAACAAAATTCACTTTTGACAGAAACTAAACAGAGTAAAAGTAAAAAAATCCAGTTCAGTTGGTCTGACAAGCTCTTATTTCAAATGAAGCTGTTTTCAACTTATGCTAAAAGTAACCAAACAAACCAGAAACACAAGTGGGTATCACAAAAACATTAGGCTCTGTGTCAGCTGGACAAAGATTACACCTGCATCCCACTTTAAAGAGGACTTCAAAATTATACTCCTTCTCTTGAAACCCATCATCTAAATTTGGTCCACACTACAAATGATTTTTTCATGCTGAATGCAAGAAGTGTTAACTGACATTGACCTGAAACAGATCGAATATATGAAATTACCTCCAGGTCGTGTATCTGTTTCAGCAGCTTGTGAAAAAGATTCACCCTCAGCAATGCAAAACACTGACCTTGCCTACATATTTAGCTAATCAAAAATAAGACTAGAGAGCCACACTCATTGTGTATGACTCGGGAATCACAGTACTGCTGAATTCAACCATTACCAATGGTTCCAGAATACTGAATACATTGAATTCCAGATGTATTTTCAAAACACAGACTTGAGGTTCATTCTTTCATATTCAACAATCCCAAACCATGAAAGTGATTCATGACTTGTGAAAACACAGACCACTGAAGAAGCCCCATGAGGATTCCCTCCTTGGCAAGGAATAGCTTGCAACATAAACCATAATTTTTGTGTATTCTTACTCAACTAGAATATTGTAGAAGCACCTCACACTGCTTACCTTCTGGAAAATCTCCCCAAAAGCACCTGTAATGCTGTAATTTGTAAGAAAGATTAACTGCTTTCAATGTGATTGGGTAACTTACACTGGCTGCCAGGATGATCACCACTGTGGGGGCACATAACTATAAGTTGGTGTTCCTGGAGCCCGATACGTGGGCATAGTAACTGGATGAGGGGCTACTGGAGTTGGGGAATGAGTTGTCAACAAAGTACCTGGAACAGAAAGAACAGTTTTCAGTCAGCACAAACTCCAGTAGAGAGAAAAATGAGAGTTAATTTTAAAATCAATTACAGCTTGCTCATCTTTAAAATGACCAGTATCCCTTGGCACTCCAGCCCCAACCTTCCTCCACACATTCATGCAAGGGGGTCGTTTTGGCCCAAAGGATGTTTAGCCCAATGCACACAAAGATACTCATTACCCAGAAATAGCTCTAGCAGGATCCCTCCAACATAAGCATTGTTCACTGCAAGACCTTTTCCCCCCAGCAGGCTTCATGTGCCTTAAGAATATTTGGCAGTAGAGATAACTTGACTGATAAATCAGAATAAATTAGCTCGTTTGATTTACTGATAGGTTTTTCCAGACTAAAGGGCTTCAGAAACCAACAGGTGCAGAGAGCAGGGTCAGTCTTAACTCTGCACCACTTTGCAAAACCAGTAACAAACACCTGGGATAAGTTTGCCCACGAGGGAAACTCTAATGTTAACTCAGTTTCTGACACCTAACTCCTCCAGTTTTGAGGTTTCTTAAATTAAATTGTAAATTTGACAGGATAAAAACAATCTTGAAACAAACTCATGGCTCTTGTTTTTCAGGCTAAACTGAGTGTTCTTTGAGTGAATGTGGAGGTTTCTTCATGACTTAACACCCACGGATTAACAAAGCATGACACCCCCTCAGTAAACCCTCAGATCAGACCAGATTACTGCTTAAACAACATTTTCTCCAAAGCACTTCCACTGGAAGACCATGGCAGTAGGAAGCAGACACCCCTAACCATCGCCCACGGCACAGAGGACCTGCAGGCAGTGCAAAGACACAAAGTGTGGGATCTCAACATCCAGGGAAGGTCACTGATACAAGGGGTGGGTTGAGAACACTGCATTTTCCTCAGTCCTAAGAGGCTACTGTTTTTAACTGGCACAGAGAAATGCATTGGGAAAAGGAAGTCACTCTTGACAATGATGAAGTGAGAAACAAAGGATGCAGGAGTAAGTGAAATTCCATACGGATATGACAAAAACTACTGCCCCATAATACTAACACCTGAAAATAGGATGTGATCCCTCCATCCTTAGATGACCTGCACAAGTCCATTCCAACTCACACAAGTTTATGATTCTGCCAAGTACATCTCTGGCATCACATTTTTGCAATGCAGCTGTGTTCCACCCTGAACTGAAAGCAGAGCTTCATGAGGCAGAAGCAAGGGCTGCGAGCTCACGTACCTGCTGACATTGCCATAGTGGTCCCAGCCACCATGCCCATGGTGACGCCGTTGCCCCGCGGCGGCGGGATGGGAGCAGGGTACATGGTGGCTGGCATTCCGTTGGGCTGCACCACTGTGGTGTGGTGGATTACGTGGGGTGGTGCTGCATACAGAGGCTGTGTGTAGTAAGTGCCTTGCTGCAGGGGGGAAAGCAGTGTGTTAAGTAATTACAGTCTAGCTGTTGGGGAAGAGAAATGATATCTTGTCATGGACGTATCAAAAGTATTACCCTAAAGATGCATTTACAGAGCAGAAGCAAAACATTCATTTTAACTATTCCAACTGTGCTTCATTACAAACGTTTTATCACTTTATCCTTTTAAGGCATTTAAAACAACATTCAAAGTAGGGACCCCTGCAGAACTCCAATGCTGACTATACCTTCAACAGTAAGGGCTCATTCACCATTCGTTCCCTTCATGGAATCAAGGTTGGAAGAGACCTTGAAGATCAAGTCCAACCTTTAACCTGTGACTCCACTATAACCCCTAAAACGTATCACATGGCACCAGGTCCAGATGCCTTGTAAGCACTTCCAGGGATGGTGACTCCTCCTCCCTGGGCAACCTCGTCCAGTGCCTGAGCACCCTAACAGTGACAATTTTTTCCTAGTATCTACTTACTGCCTCTCCCCTGTCTCAGCTTATGACCATTCCCTCTAGTGCTGCACTGCAGGCATGGCAGAAGAGACCATCCCCCACCTCTCTCCGACCCCTTTCAGGTAGTCTCTCATTTTGTCTCTTTTCATATACAGATCCATGACAGAACTTCTCATTCTTTCACAACTTTATTCAGCTGCTTTTAGTTAAAGAACCAAAAGTTTTTGACAAATCCAAATACACTAAACAGACCAGATAAAACTTGTTATGTCCTTATTAATTCCCTTCAGCTACTGCACACCTGCCAGGCACCACCACGCCAACTTCTCCCCAAATATATCATGTTTACTCAAGTGTCTTAATTCTATCCTTTCTATTGGTTTTCAACAGCTTGCCTAGCACGAGATTTGGTAACTCCCTGAATTACAACAGAAGCTTCCTAAAAAAATAAATTAATGCAAGTTTACAACAATTCTTGTTGAAATAAAATCAGGGTATGAGTAGCTGCAGCATTCCGTACACACTCGGAAGACTGAAAACGTTCTCAGTAATGACAGAGTAACTGTTCTGCAAGAGGGAACGTAACACTGCATGCACACTTTGTAAAACATGATTAACAATTCTTACAGCAGACGGCTACAAATTCTCTCACACAAAGGAAGAAATGTGATGAAATTCGCACAGACATTATCGGGTAAACAAAGTACAATGCCAAGAGACACTGTTCTGGCTCTGTTCACTTACCTGTGCATATGGGTTCTGCTGTGGGTAGGCACTTCGAACTGGGTACACAGCGGTCTGGTAGGGATTGGGGGATGAGGAGTACGGTGGCACTGCCCCACTGGTGGGTGAACAGGACACTTTGTATGGGGTGCCTGGGGTATAACCTGAAGCAAAGAGAGATCTGCATTTAACAGACGCAAACACAGGTCAGGGCACCACTTTCTGAAGTCAGGGGCAACAGTTTTCTCATTTCCAAACTCCATAACCTTCATGTAAGTACCAAGTAAGCTCTTCTCAATGGGCAAGCACAAGTTCTGTCATTTACATAGTACTGGTAACAGTCTGGAAACAGTACTTGACTGTGTCAACTAAAAGTTAACTGTGTATTTGCACAATTTCCTTTTCAAAAGTATGGATATGGGACAAAAAGTGGAGTTTTGTAATAACACCATGAAATACTTGGATTTGGCACATCAGGCAGTCCCTCCCTATACAGGAGGACCTGGCACATATTAGCATCAGCCAATTCTCGACATCCCCAAATGCTTCTGGTAAAACAGCCACAGCTAAGTAACCTGCAGCCACCTTCTGTAGAGGAGCTGATACAGCACAAGAGTAAGAATGACAAAAGCCAGAATCATCTAAAGAGTTCAAGATGGATTTTCAGAGAACAGAGACACAAACTGCAACCTATACTTCAACTTACGTTTATTTGTATTTGTTTTCTGGCATTTTCTGAACTAGCTAAAATAAATATGAAAGGACATACCTGTCTGCAGAACTCATTGCAACTGATAATTGGACTTGGAAGGCACTTTTCCTATCTTTAAATCATCTTTTTGAGCATTATATACACAGACATATACTTAATCATCCCTTTAGAATTATTTTTATACTTTACAGTAGGACTTCAGATACCATTAGGAAGCATTTCACATTCCTATTAAAAGGCCCCCAAAAATCAGTCTGCCTTGCAAACGTTGGGAACTACTGAATTTTTACAGGGGTAAGTAGCAACTGCTGGCTCAGATCCTATCTAACAACAGCTCTCCCAACAGATAAGGTCTCAGGGTACCAGAACAAAGGCTTGAAAAGGCACAGGAGATCTATGCAAAGCACCACTGCTGCTGCATGTTATGTTCCCAAGATTATTCCATGGCTCAATGGCCAGAGCAGAATAGGAATACCTTGGCAGCAGCAGCATCCAAGAGAAATAATATTTAGGGTAGCACATAGCAGGCATGACGTATGCTGGACAAAGCATCAAGGCCTTATTCTGTGCTATGCTGAAAAGATCTTGGGTCTCATGCACTCCCACCACACCAGGAGACACAACATCCACAGGAAGAATTTCTATTTAGCTAGACTTGTACAAACTAGTACCAGGGCAGTGCAAGGAATAACAGACACTTGGTAATTATAGAAAAAAAATTAAACAGAGTAGAGATTAGGCTGACTTTAAAAACTGTCTAGAATGTGCTGACTTCAATACAGAGAACAGTTCTGAAGCCATACAGCAGAGAGCACACTGGCATTTGTGTTGTCAAAACTCAGTCTGTGCAGACATTATGATGACAGGTGACCTTCATTCTTTTTGCAGAAATCTGAGCTTCTTTGCAATTTCATTCCACCCTTCAAACTGAAAGTTGCTTTGGTAATGAAGAAGGAAAGCTACACTAGAGCACTTACTCTGAACTCTTGTTTTTAAGAGACACCAAGTACTTCACAAATCAAGCATGCTGAGGAAGTAACTTCTATTAGTCTGGGAAGGTATTTGTGGTGAAAACCCCAGCTACAAAATGCTGAACATGAGGCATCGCTACTGACCTGCAGCTATGCCCGCAGTGCAGCCCATTCTCGTGCTGCAAACCCACTGATACAGCTGCCCAGGCCACTTCTTTCATTCCTGCAAATTCACCACTTGCAAAGAGGTCAATCTGCACAAGAGCTATTCTGCCTTTCCGTTTCTTTTTTGCTCCCTTACACAGAGCAAAGACCTTCACAGTGAACCACGATTATTCAAAACCACAGAAATTTCAGAAACTTACCTGCAAAAAAAGTACCCTTTCTGAACAGCAGTGGCACAGCACATTCAAACAGTGCTGCACAACATGAATTTACGAAAAGCTGTGATTCTACAAACAAGCAGTTACATCAGAAAGGATAAAAATATATTAAAAAAATCTCAGCTGTTAGGATAAAGTACTTCAAGTTGTTATCTGCCTGAATTATAGGGTCTGTACATTTGGAACTTCAGTTCACAGCTTAAAGAGTGGCTAAAAACTAAAGCTATTTGTAGTTCAGAAATAAAAGCTTATTTTCTATCCAACAGTAATAAAGCCTCTAATAGTACCAGCTTCAATAAATTAAGGCCGTTCCGAGACAGTATATGACTTCCACAATCTTTATTGCTTTTTCACATGAAAGTGAAAAAGTTCTTTCTCTGACTGTGCTATATTGTATGAGATATATTCCAAGCTTAATCTATGCAAACTAATATTGCAACATGATTAAGTCTAACAAGTTGAGAATCTTTCCCAGAAGCCATCAACTTCTACTAGAACATAAATGACACATAGAAAAAAACCCAGACAACTGGAGAAAAACATCAGCTTCATGATTTGGTAAATTGGTTAGATGCAGTTTATCTTCACCTTCCTGCAGCAGAATCTGCAAACTGTGAGCTGTATTAAGACTGGAACTACCTTTCAGGTATCTGATCCTAGGATCAAACCCTACAGCTACTCCCCAGCACAGCTGCAGGACATGGAGCACAGGAGGCAGAGACACCACTGAGGTTACCCAACTATGAACCTGAACAGCCTGCTACTAATGGAAGGCACTAACAAAACCCCACAGAGGGTTCTGGTGCCTAAGCTGAGTTACCACCCCGATGGGAACTGCTCTCAGAAAAGCTCTGAAGTAACGTGGTGCAAACGCAGGCTGGCACACCCAGATGTGAAATTTCCAGTGGCCACGCTCTAGCCAAGGGACAGGTTTATTTTTAGATTACTGGAACCTATAACATTGGTTTTGAATTTAAGGGAAGGAAACAGATTAAAGACAAGACAAAGAGTGAGTCTGCACTCATTCTGCCTGTAAGCAGCAAAGCAAACAGGGACAAAGGCTGTACCAGTGGGAACACTCCAGAGTTCCAAGGAAAGCTACACAGCTACATACTTTTAACAGGTTTTGCAGGCAAACACTTTAGATGACTTATCCTCTCTTGCCTCAGTAATTGCTGCCACATCCTTAAGAGTCTCCTGGTAGTTACTGAAATCCACAGGTTACAAACACTGAACTTCAATACCAAGCAGGCTTCCACAACATAAGCTTCCCCATTTCCAGCAGTATCCTCTCCTATCCCTTGAAGGTAACCAAATTTGTCCCTGAATGCCCTTATGCATTTGCCACGTGCCTCTCTGAAAAACTGGCACAATACATGGAAGTGAGAGAGTTCCTGAGGATGGCCCAGATCTACATTAACAAAGCAATGTAAGGAACTCCTTTGTATGGAGAATCACCATGGGGAGAATACTGTTGGATCAGATGCATGTTTCTGGTTTAAGTGGAAATTAAATGC
This sequence comes from Acanthisitta chloris, assembly GCF_000695815.1. Taxonomy (NCBI): domain Eukaryota; kingdom Metazoa; phylum Chordata; class Aves; order Passeriformes; family Acanthisittidae; genus Acanthisitta; species Acanthisitta chloris. Next base: position 10,082 of record NW_008679095.1, on the reverse strand, counting down.
TACCAGTTTCTGTTTTGTTTCGAGGATTAGCACATCAAAATCATGTTCTATTAGTGAAAGCAGAACTACACAAAAATAACTCTGGTGAGCGCTTTGTTCCTCTTGTGCCTGTTTTTCATCTCCCTTTTCCTAGGCTCATCACATTCCCTTTCTCTTAAATGACACACATGCAAGTGCAGTTACCTAAATCCTCCCCTGGTATCCACTATGGTCAGAAGACCCAGCAACCAGGCCTTGGAGACCTTCAGTGTGTGCAAGACAATTTTAAGGGCAGAAAGAAGCCAGCACGCTAAACCTGGATAGATATGATTTAAGGAAAGATGATGGATGACTTAAGGACGAAGAAGAAGAAGAAGAAGAACAGCAGGCAGCAGAAAAACCAGGAATCTGGAAATGGCTGGTAGGCTGCAAAGAAAGCAGAGGGAGGCAGTGGAGGGTAATGCAATGCAAGCCTCAAGTATCATCGTGAAACACAGAAACAGCTAAACCCCCAGCTGTTCCCTTCGCAGAAGGTGCAAGCTGTGTGACTTAAGACAAGATTATACCAATTTTAATTTATCAGATGATTCCTTATGAGTCATATTCAAGCTAACATAAACTTACCCCACAATACAAGGGTTAGTGTAAGTCCCTATGCCTCATTCTTGCTTCTACCCACTGTCAAATGTCAGGTTAGTGCCCTGGCATACCTGTTAGACATACCTGTTTGAAAGGTAGGGTTTGCTCCAGGATACATGTTGGGGGAATAGGCCGGAGCAGCCGCTGCATAGCCCATTGGGAAGCCAGCTGCAAGGAAGAACATGGCACAGTTACTGCACAGACTGCATGGGTTACAGACTTCACTCTCCAAAGATTCTTGCTGCACATTTAATCTGAAGTAAGCAAACAGCCTTCACTCTTCTCCCAAGCCACCTGAAGCTGAACGCTAAGTGAAGCAAACAGCTAAGGGGTCACAAGTCTGTTCTCCAGCACATCCCTGTCTCGGCGAAGCTCAGCTGGCCAAATAACTCTTCAGTTCGTTGGAAAACCAAGTTTTGTGCAACTGTCCTACACTCCTCCACAAGTTTTAAGACCTTATATAGAGACAGTATTTATCTGAAGGTACTTACAAGCTCCCCCATTTCAGACACACACAGTGACAGTTTACAGTAAAGAGCAATCACAGAGGTATTGCAAAAATGATAGTTAAACACTTGTACCCCAGAGTACAAGAACCACTGGGGCTGAACTAACACTGTGATATTCTGGTCTCCAGTGTAAGGCAAAACACAGCATTAGCACAGGCTAATTACTTGAGAGATACAAAGCTTGTTTGGATGTGAAATTTCTGGACCACAGCTATTAATTTTCCCAGGAATTTATTTACAATACTTCAAACTGTCAAACCCAGTAATGTGATATTTAGAAAGATGGAGTTACTACCACCACATCAACAGATAAAGATTTCACCTTCTCCAGATAAAAGGTAATTACTATTTGCATATCCACTGTCAGACTTAAAGCTGATAGTTTTAAGCTGCTGTTCAAACTTGAAGGACTTCCATTAACTGTAAATCCCAGAGACCTCAGCAATTACTCTCAATGATAAGAATTCCTTAGCTCAGGACTATATATGCTAACCCAGTTTTGTAAAGCACTCTGTAAACATATCAAGTGACATACACTTGGCACCACTATTAGGTGGTCAGCATGGTAAGACTAAGAAAAGCACTTGGCTTAAAAATCAAAGTTAAAAATAACACATCCAAGTCCTAACAACTTTTCAGTGTAAATAGCTCTTCAGTTTTCAAACTCACAAGCTGCTAGTGAAAAGCCTTAGTGCAGCTTTACACCTTACTCAAACCAATTACATATCTGCAACACTGTGTTGTACACATCTTCAGTCCTTTCTTTCTTCCCAGCTTTAGCTCCACCGTAGAGCACTGAGCTGCTCTGGAAACAGGTCATTTGTGAAACATCTAGCTACAACAAGCAGCACTTTTAACCTCTACACAGAGCATCCCCCCATGTAAGAACATTTTAATACTGATTTCTTGCTACTGCGAAGCTATCCAACAACCTAAAATAGGTGTAGTATAATATAAATAGTTATTAACTATGCAACAGCTTTAGAACACATTGCCTTTCAGTAATGCATTCCACCTACTGCTGTGTTCCTCACTTTCTATTACCATGCAGCCTGTGTAAATGCAAGGACTCCGAGGGGACAATCTGCAGCTTTGGAATCAGGGAGGCAAAAATGGGGCACTTAGTCATGCAACACACTTCTAAAAATCCGAAAATGCAAGTCTAAACTTAAAAGTAGAGAATGTGCTTTGTGTTTATCCCACAATCTTAAAGCCTGAGGCAGGCAGCTTAGCAAACCCTCAATGGTGCAACACTGCAGGCATTATTGACTGAGCTGAATTTAAGGGTCACAGTTGCGTGAACTGACAAACTGACTGCTGTTAAGGAAGAATTTTGAGTGACCAACTTATAGCATGACGTTTAAGGCACCTCTCTAACAATTCTACTTTAATTCCATGTATTTGAGTTAGACAGACAGCAAATATAAAGTACTTACACAATTCAATACGTAGCCTAGTACATGTAACAGTAGAATCAATGATCAGAAGCTCTAATGTTGTTTAAACTGCTACTTACGAATCCACAACAGTGTATCTTCCTGAATAAATTAAAGTATGACTTCCTTCAGTATAAACCAGAGCTTCAATGCCATGTGTAAATGATTATAAGTGCAAATGAAACCCTGGTTAATACAAATCTGTATTTAGAAAATGAATACAGATAACAATAATGCATAATAACCTTTATCTAAAGCAAAAGAAAGGCTTGAGAAAGCAATCCACTACAAATACAGATATAACCATCCTGTAAATGATATTAATTAGTAAACCTCTGCTGCTGGCATTATTATAAAATTACTGCAGTCCATATACCTCAGACAGCTACACAGAGCAAAACCATCCTGCAGGACTTATGGTCACATAGCATCAGCTTCACAATTTATTCCTGCACCACTCCAGTCACTCAACAGACTTAAAACATCTGTTTTCCCCTTATAAACACTGTACAAACCAAGAGAGGCACACGAGTCTGAGGAAAGTGAAAAGCAAAACAAAACAATCAAAATGTTTTTGACACAATCAACAATAAAAAGAACTCATTTATGCACCAGTATTTGGAAGGAGTAATGGAGAAAAGCAGAACAGGAAAACAGAAACTCTACTGCACTACCTAAGCTGAAAAATAAATTTAAGAACAGTAAATTTATGTAGGAAAATATAGTGTAGCTACCAAGAATATAAATAGTGTGAATATAAACAGAATATAAACATAATTATTTCCACTTCCCAATACAGACACCAAATAAATCACAAAACAGCCTCCCTGCAAAAACTAAAAAAGCTTAACTTCTTCTGGAATATAAAATCTGAGCAGAAAGACCCTCCAGCCTCTCCCAGGATGGAAACTCCCCTATCTCACAGATACCAGAAGAAAGACTGCAGCAAGACATACTGCTGAGAATGCCTCACAGAGGCACACAGGCTTCTCTTTGGCCTGCCTGAAAAGGTCTGTCCAAATCTAATTTTGCCTTATCCAGCTTTCAGACCATGGGTACATCAGAAACCAAGGCTGCCTGCACACACATCAGCAGAGGAGGAGGAAAAAACCTGGGGAGAAACCCGAAGTCAATGAGAAACAGATAAAGCAAGAAATACATGTAATTTTTGTTTCAAAAACATTTTTTGCCATTTTCTTGGTCCCACCTTTGATGCTATGCTTTGGGCAGTCATTAAACAGATAGCATGAGCAAGAATTAGAGTATACAAAGGTTAACAGTGCCAGTCAACTAGCAGCAGAAATAGACCTGACTCCTCTTCTTGCAGGGCGTAATTATTAGAGCTCCTAAAATAAGCTGCTTTGGAAGAGACACTGAAGTTAGAAATATAAAAGAACTAACATCACTCTTGAAGTGTCACTTTTTAAATTTAAAAAAAAACCCCACCCTAATCCCAAAACAGATTTACATGAAGGCATTCCTAAGTGACTATTTCTTCTTGATTATAAACCAAGAGCAGTATCACTGAAACTCATCAGAAAACAGTTACTTACCTGGATAACCAATTCCTTTGGCATTTGCATAGGGAACCCCAGAAGATCCAGGGCTATACACAGGATTCATGATTTCAGTAACTGAATCAGGAGAAAAAGAAAAAAAC
>NW_008679095.1:0-5795 GCF_000695815.1 Acanthisitta chloris | reverse complement strand
AGTATTAGAAGTAACAGAAGGAAAAAACAGCAATTCACCTACTCATCAACATTCAAACCATAGCCACAAGCAGGAGAGAACCACTGCAGAAATAAAATTTAAAGCATCCCAACCTCAATCAGCTAGAGAATGCCTCAGGAATGAAACATTCCCTGTTGTGGAGCATGCTTTCAAAATATTTCCATGGCCTGGAGCTCCCCCATGGTGTGCAGACCCACAACTCGCAGCAGGAGTTCCCACGTGCTGGGCTTCTCCCCTCACACCATCCATCAATAACCTGTCATCCAGGCACAAGCTATGCACCTTGGCTCCTGCCCGTTCTGCTCATGAAGCCTCTAGCCAAGGGAAGCAAATATTTATGGTCTATCCCTACTGGTGTTTCAAGCCTGGGATTCCAGTCTTTTCCCAGCACTAAATGGATCATCAGCAGCCCAATCTCTATGGAAAGAAGTGGCAGAAGACTCTACAGCTAGACCACATTTCTTGATTTGCTTACTTGCTGCCTGTGACAAGTCCAGCCATTTCTGAATGATGTATTCACATACCAAGAAGACACCTAGAGCAGCATCACTGGCAGGAGTAAAACCAAACTGCAACTTTAAAAAGACCCTTGTACATAAACACTAAGGAAAATAAAACAGCATTGAAGATGGTTCCTAAGTGCCTCACAGGAATGCTGTTCACAACTATTTTTCTAGCATTTTAGAATAAAAAACCCTGTATTTAAACGTCAGTATCTTCAAGCATCTGATTTTCTGCATAGATTTGCAGATTTATCACTTCCCAGGGGAGGTTTAGGTTGGCTATCAGGAAAAGGTCCTTCTCCCAAAGGGTGGCTGGGCACAGCTCCCCAGGGCAGAGTTCACCTGACAGAGCTCCAGGAGCATTCGACAACGCCCTCAGGCACAGGGTGGGACCCTCGGGGATGTCCTGTGTCGGGCCAAGAGCTGCACTTTGATGATGCTTGTGTGTCCCTGCCAACTCAGGATATTCTATGATGCTACCTGCAAGCACCATTTTTCACTACACACAGTCTTCCTCAGCAGGACAGAAAGGCACACTGAAACCAGACCTTCTTATTAACTGCTAATAGCTGATACTTAGAGATGCTTCTTACCCAAAAGAGCAGGGTGTTAAGCACTTTAACACAGTTTAAGGAAGTTTTGTAAACAAATTTAGGACACAAGAAAGTCTAATTGCACATTACTACCTTAGTTACAGAATGCTTCTGGCAGGAATCAGAGTTTATTAGTACAGCTCACTGATAAGCCTATGTTAGGTGACTGCATAAAGCACAAATAGTTTGCTTTTTAAAGTAACACTGACACCAGCTCTGTGCCAAGAGTTTTAGCAGCTCTTAGTACACGAGAAGCAAGAGAGCCACTTTTGCAAAATTAGGAAATCAGAAAGTAAGTACTGTCAAAGTTTATCATCAGGTTTCACACACAAACTTTATTTAAGACAATTACAAGATTGCCAAGTTTATTGGACTTACCCCCTACACACTTAATTATAATACTAACTTACACAGAATTGCCTTTTTCCCCCAGATTCATACTTGACTACATCCCAAGACAACAGAACCCACTGAGTTAAAACCCAACCAACCTGGCATTTATATTGCTTAGAATGAATAAAGCTCCCGAGAACAGCATGTTTTGATCATCTGACCCATATCAAAAAGCACCATTTGACACAAATCTCTTGGAAATGTTCTACAGTGAACTATACTTCAAGTCTAAAGTGCCATTCTCCACTGAAGCCCCATGGAGTTTTAGCAGCATTAACTCTGCCGTGCCATAATCAACAGGTGTATTTCGCTGGACTAGCAATTTTGTTGTAGCAAGGCTTTTCTCCCATACTTTCTTTCATGTATCCTTCTTTCTAAATAAGGACTCTCATTTACTTGACAACTGTCAGTCTGTTCCCTTATCACCTACATTGTACCCTACATTTTCTTCTCATTTGCATCTCTGCTCCTTCTCCCATGTTGATTGTCACATTTTGTCTCTAAACATACAAAATCCATAGAGGTTCAAGCTTCACTTAGGTCTCAGTATTTCCAAGTTGTGGGGTAAAAGTCTTAACTAAGGGAGGTGGCTGTACCCTTTCTCTCAAATAAAAGAGTACTCCCACACCCTCCTATCTCTACAAATTTGCTGCTCCTCCGGGCAGTCTCTACAGCAGTTAGGAAGAAAGAAGACCTTGTAACCACCTCACCATTCTCAATGGCAATGAGAAGAAAGAGGACTGTGGGCTAGAAAAATCAGCAAAGGCCTTCTGTGAATATTTGGGTAAAATACAGAAAAACCCCAACTATTGGAAGTATTAGTAGTAAACAACTGCAGAAGAACACAAGGACATACACTATGGGTGATGACTTAAACAGAAGCCACACAGAGCTAAAAAGGTACAGAAAATGACTAGAAAAGGTCAGACAACTCAGACTTGATCTCAAAGGAAATACAGAGAGAGGAATTCCACTTAAATAAGGGAAAAAAACCCTATGGCACTGGGAGCCTCGAGCTGCCTCTTCCTTCAAATGCATCCATAGCTCCAAATTCACGTGTGTGCACACTAACACAGCTCTGGCTGGACAGTATGTGCTTTCACCCCCACAAACGAGCAGAATGCCACCAGCCCTTGTAGTTCAGACAAAACTCACATCACCTCTAGTTACAGATAATTATTTTCAGGTTTACTCTCAAGAGCCCAATGTGTGAGTATTATCCGGTGGCTGCAAGCATCCCACTCTTACCACAATTTCACTTGGAAGGGCATCTGTTACGGTGAAATCTGAAACTGAACCCTGCAGTCCACTTCCCTGGAACCCTTCGAGTCCACATCAAACAGGAGGGAAACTGGTATGAAGTGAACTCAAAGGATTGTGCCTTTCAACTGCTTTGCTGGCATCCCCTCCAAAGCATTCTCATGTTAATGAATATGCAAATAAGTGTCTACTGTGCCTCATCTGTATACAAATTACACAGAGTCAACTGTATAGGAGTTACTCTTCCAGCTGAAAAGAAGGCAACCAGACTTATTAAAGATGCCCCCATTAAAGAGTACACCACAATGCTTGGGAACTCCACTCTTCACCTGCCACTCGTGCCAAAGCCACGCCACCACACCTGGTTTTCATCAGGCCCGTCAGGTTCCATCTGGGAACAAACAGCCTGCTGTTAAATCCCCAGTTTGGGCAGCTGAGCACGAAGACCAAACGCTGCTAATGCTGGAGCTCCAGAACCCTGCACTGAATCTCCCTTGCACACAGCTTTTCCTGTTGCACTCGGAATAAGCACATCTCTAGGAAAATCTGCTTTTACAAATCATTTTACAAAGAGACATGCAATCCTCACAGGTCAATGCAAACACTGTGAACCAACTGCACATGCCTTTGCAGCAGATGTATTTTCCTACTATTGATTTTCAAAGTTGTGCAGAAGCACTATGAGAACAAGATCTGTTGAACGCCACTTTGTGCTTATTTTATGATAATTCCATCACAAGACTGGGGGAAGAATCTCCAAGCACCTTGCCTAAAGCACACTGTTGTGGTCCACTAACACTTTCCTTCTTGGAGCTTAGGCAGGCTCACACTAAGTCACTGTAGTGCTTAACATCATCTATCCATCCTGGAACACTTTCAGGATGCCATTTGCTATGGAACTGTACAAATGACCCAGTTTCCACTTACAAAGTTAATTATCGTCTTAGCAACGTTCCACATTTTACCCATTTGACTTCCAGTCAAAGCTTAATAGAAGTAAAATACAAATCCTAAGTGCCTGGTAGTTTGTAATGTAAAAGAAGTAATTTCCACTGCTAAGTAACAAAGAAAACAGTTCATGACACTTCAGCTCTTCAAATAACTGGCAATGATTAAAGTCTCAGTTACATTATGTTCTGTTCAAGCTTCAGCCACCAAAATAGGCTGTTTGAGGCAAATAACAGGCACTCTGTCACCAATAGTTTAAAAAAGGAGCTCACATCAGTGGGCACACAAGACTTCATAAAGCCCACGACAGCGTATCCCATGTTGCACTGGCATTGCCAGGTAGCAATGGACTGAATTTGTTCTATTCATCCCAGACCTCAAAAAAGGTCACAGAATTTCACTGGAAGCACACACTGCCCCTGCCCAAGGCAGGACATGGGTTTGTGGTAGTCTGTGACTGCAGCCAGCTGGGATCAGTGCTTATACAGAGCTGGCATATATCCAGCAAGCAATCCCACTCCCCGTGCTGGGACCCTCACCAAGTGGATCAGCTAAGCTGGCTGGAAGGATTTGGGGGTCTGTTGGAGTTCTAGATACAGGATTGCTATGCTTTCCTTCTGCCAGCTTGAGAGAACTGACACACATTACCAAATGGCTAAGACTACACTAGGTCCAACACAAGGAAGGGAGCAAGACTGGACAGTGACAGTCGAGACTGGGGCTGCAGAACCACAGCCTGAAAAGGGACAATTAACAACTTTGCCCAGAGTTCACACATGAAGTAAAATACAAAGCTGGAAACATCATTCCCATGCAAGTCTTCCTCCCCTGCTCAAGTTACAAGATGTTCTTGCCACAGAGAAAGAACAAGACACCTGCAATCACCCTCCTATGGTTTGTGTGAGTGCCTTCTTTCTGCTAAGCCTAAAAAGGAATAGAATAGTTCAGCCTTTTTTATCGTTTCCAATGAATACAACTCCCATCTGTAAGCTTATTCTGCTATTCATCACGGGGTTTTATGCATGTAAAATCATATACATTAACAATGTCACCTGTGCCCTGTATCAGTGTGGACAGACACAACACGACTATATATTTAAGACTCAGCACTTCCATGTCGTTCACAAAAATAAAAACTACATGAACAGTTTAACACTAAGATCCTGCTTGTGATCCAGCTGCACTTATACATTATTGGCACTGCTCTACTCTTCAAAATACCCCATTATCAACACCTTATTTTCCTCAAAAATAAACCTTCTACCTCTGGAAACATTACACAAAATGCCCAGCACTTCTCAGAGCCTACATTTCTGTTCTTGCTATGGCTCAGGCGATGGAAGCTATCAGTTCCAAGCCTTGCATCTCCTGTGTAACCCAGAGGTCATGTACATTCTCATCTCAAACATGTCCTCAAATCAAGTCCTCACTGCAGAAACCTCAGAAGGCTATTGCCAAATTTAGGAGAAGTTAATCAACTATAAGGAATAGAGAAAAAAATCAACCCGGAACAATCAAACTTCACTACATGAAGGAATTATATTTGCAACTCTGTAGTTAGATCCTGGAGCTTTGCTGCTTCATAAATCCGACAGAGCATTTTTAATTACATTAATTTCCAATTTATTATATATTCCTTTCTGAAATAAGACAAAACTGTCACAAGTTCACAACTGAGATCAAATTTCCAAAAGCCTCTTAATTCCTCCTCCTTTCTAACCCGCAAGTTCCAGTGTGTAATTACTGCCCCACACGCACCGACTGGTGTGTTGTACAAGCATGGGAGTTCCATGACACTAATAATTACACACCTTACAGACAGAAAGTCTGGTCGCATCTGGCAACACTGAGATTCAACGTTTAAGCACAAATTAAGTGCATCTCTTTTGACGCAGAGCTGTGAGAGCCGTGTGAGAGCTGTGTCCCTGCCCTCGCCGCAGCCCTCACCGGTCGCATTTCTCACAGCACCGATGTCACCATTTGGCTGATGTTTATGGTTTGGCTCCAAACGATCTAGAAAAGCAACCCAAGTACCATTTGAAGCTTTTTTTCCCTTTGCCTTCCCAGAGCCGTCGGA
>NW_008679094.1:0-617 GCF_000695815.1 Acanthisitta chloris | reverse complement strand
ACCCGTCCCTTCCTTACTGTGCCCTCGGGGGGGACCTGCACCTTCCTTACGGTGCCCTGGGGGGAGACCCGTCCCTTCCGTACTGTGTCTTCGGAGGGAGACCTGTCCCTTCCTTACACTGTCCCCGGGGAGTGGGGGGACACCTGCCCCTTCCTTACAGTGTCCTCGGGGGAGACCTGTCCCTTCCTTACGGTGTCCTCGGGGGGAGACCTGCACCTTCCTCCTTACAGTGTCCTCAGGGAGCGGGGAGAGACCTGCACCTTCCTTACTGTGCCCTAGTGTCCTCTGGGAGCGGGGAGAGACCTGCCCCTTCCTTACTGTGCCCTCGTGGGGAGACCCGTCCCTTCCTTACTGTGTCCTTGGGGGGAGACCCGTCCCTTCCGTACTGTGTCCTCAGGAGGAGACCTGCACCTTCCGTACTGTGTCTTCGGAGGGAGACCTGCACCTTCCTTACCGTGTCCTTGGGGGGAGACCAGCACCTTCCTTACGGTGCCCTGGGGGGGAGACCCATCCCTTCCGTACTGTGTCCTTGGGGGGAGACCTGCACCTTCCTTACGGTGTCCTCGGGAGGAGACCTGCACCTTCCTCCTTACACTGTCCTCAGGGCGCCGGACACG
>NW_008679093.1:1175-1436 GCF_000695815.1 Acanthisitta chloris | reverse complement strand
CTCAGGAATTTCACCTGTGGTACGGTGTCCCGAGTGAGACGTCTCTCCACGACTTACGGACACTCGAACAACCTAGTTTCCAAAACAAAAACCAAAACCAAATAAAAATAAACAAATAAACAAACAAAAACAAATACCTTATCTTTCAAGCAGTCAATCCTTGTCTGGCCCCACAGTGAGCCAGAGAAGTTAGGAGTCCCTCCGAGAACTCTTGGGGTGCGCCAAGGGAGTCCCAGACTCCAGCGGATCCTGCAGCAAAGG
>NW_008679093.1:0-590 GCF_000695815.1 Acanthisitta chloris | reverse complement strand
GAAAAGAACTACTCACAGACTTGTATCTCTGAGTAGCAGGTATTTGTTTGTTCAGTGCTGGGCACAAGGGGGATCATTCCACCAAACTTGTGCAACCATGGACAAAAACTTCACAGTTTTCATATATTATATGCTCATACATTTCCGGGAATGGGTGATTATTACTATAATTATTTCTCAGAAATCATTATCATAATCTCCTCCTCCATCTCCTCCCTCCTGGCATCAGTCCCATGGTCCTGGTGGTCGTTTGGTGGTTGTGAAGATGAAGCTCCTCCTCTTCCTCAGTGCCCTTTGGACACCCTTATTGTGCAACCATTTACCCCTTTGTACAGTTTTGCATGCCTTGCTGACCTTGCCTCTATCTTGAACATTTTGTTTCTCCATTCCACACCTTATATAGTCTTAGTTTTCCTTCTACTGCCAAGGTTTGAGTCTAGTTAGTTCCACTGCCTTATAGATAAGGGGCATCGTTTCACCAACAAAGCCAAAACAATACCATTAATGAAGCTCCTTGTCTGTACTATGCAATCCTTGCTGTTTTGCTGATTAAGCTGAAATAATGCTGTTAATAAAGTTATTCTTTATGC
>NW_008679092.1:56498-70360 GCF_000695815.1 Acanthisitta chloris | reverse complement strand
ATATATATATATGTATGTATAAGGTGAGGATCATACTCCAGATCATATGAAAATATTTCTGTGTGAATCTCCCTGAAAGAATGAGATTAGAAACACCAACAAACATCTCAGAGAACAGATTTTCCTCAGTAAAAGATACATTACAGCATTTAGGGCAATAGGATTAAAAAGTGGAGCAAACACTCTGCAAATAAACACATGAAAAAGGGTGAGAGGTTATTAGGTTCAGAGCCTACAATCACTGAGCTTTGCCTGTTGCCCCAGAAGTGACTGTGAGACAAAGTAACAGCAACAACATCAGTTTATGTGCAGGAGAAAGGATAAAGGCAATCTGCAGGAATTGAAGGCTCCACCAGAACCATCATTAGTCTGTGCCTTTTGGAGAAGGATGAATCAAAGAGGGAGCATAAATGCCTTTGATCACCTTCCATGGAGCTCAACCTACATGGAACTGAAAGGAAACTGAACTTCCAGAGCAAACCCAAAGTTTACCTGAAAAGTTATCCTGAATGATGTAAAAGGTGTTTCAACTCCAAGTGCTGATTACTAACTCCTCTGGGCTGAATTCTGGGAGCTCCAGGTATCTTTCCTACTCAGTGGGGAATGAGATCCTCAAGAGCCACAGAACCACGTGCCAGTTTGACTGGTTTTAGACCCCTGTGTTACCCAGACTGCCACGAGCCACACCAGGAACATTTAGCTCCAGACAAACCCAAGTCCAGGACATTCCTCCCAGCCAGCCCAGGCTGTGGCTTCCCATGGCCCAGCACGAAGCTGCCAGCAGCCTTCCCCTCCCATTTCTCCCGTGCCAGGGTGGGTGGTGGGCACAGGAGCAAGAGGGTTCACCCCATCACCTGCCTGGAAGAGGAGGTGAAGCTGAGGCTCACGGGACACGGGCAGTGGGCACAGGGAGGTGATGTGTCCCCCACCCCTTCTCTCACAGTGTCCCACCATCTGAAACAGCTTCTTCATTCTCACCCCATTTCCAGACACAGAAATGACTCTTTGGACTTAATCCTGCTGATCATGAGAATTCCTTCTCATTACTAATTTTCCTTAAATATAAAGGGTTCAAAGGAAGCCCAGCAGCAGTCTGGGCTCTTTTGTTGTTCCCTGCCCTGACTGTTAATAAAACCAGAGGATAATTGAAAACAGTAGCCATTAAGAAGACAAGGATATATGTATATATATATTTTTGAGACTACCTTCATGTTCTAATTGAAAACAAGAAAAATCTGCCAAAAATTACTCTCTGTAATTTGGGGGGAACCTGACACAGCAATGTCTGCTACCCCAAGAGCAGAAAGACCCAGGATGCCTTACAGTGAAACAGAAATAAATCCTTTACTAAATGAATTTATATTTTCACCAAGATTGGAAGATGACAGTAAATACCTTATTCCTGAAATTGCCCTATTTCTGAATAAAGATATATATAGCCTAAGAGATACAAAGATGAAGCACCTGAGAATGAAAGCAGGAACACAGCAATGTGTGTGCCAGGAAAAGTGTCTTGTTGGGTGGAAGAAAATATGAAAACTAATAATCTCTCCATAGGAGGCCAAATTATGACCATGTTTTCCAACAAATTTGGACGCCTGAGCCTCCCCCATCTCGTCTGCCTCCAACAGACAGAAGCAAAACAAAAAAGGCAGTGATACCCTGAAGGAAGACACAGAAAGAAAACAGGGAAATCTTACTTTGCAGTAGTTTCTTCATCGTATTTTGTTTTCAGATCAAATAGTTCTGTTCTGGTTTTTTCCAAGGCTAAAAGGCATAAACATGAAGCATTACAGTACTGAAACAGCAGTATTCAGCCATAAATAAAGCTGTACATCTCCTGATGAAAAATTCTTTGCTTTATCTTGCTACCTAGGCAAAACATTGTGACTTAGAAAAAACACAGGAGTTTGATTTTTTCACAATTTCTTAGGGTATTTCTGTTACATTGCAAAAATCCCCAGTTTCTGCTTAACAAAGCTAGGCATGATTAATTTCTTATTAAGCTGGCTATACTGCTTATGCATTTGAAACAGTAGCAGTAATTCAGGGAATAAAATTTATTGTGTCCTCATAGTAAACAAAGCCAAATGTCTCCAGACTTGGAATCTGCAAGTATGCAGAGATGAAAATTAATGGCAAGTCACAGCAACAGGCAAGACACACTGGTAGAAAGTGGGTTCACCCTGATCACTACACACAGAATCACAGAAATTTAGAGGCTGGAATGGAGCTTAGAGATCATCTAGTCCCAACCCTCAGGGCAGGGTCACCTCCCACCAGAGCAGGTTGCTCAAGGCTTCATCCAACCTGACTTTGAACACTGCCAGGGTTGGAGCAGCCACAGCCTCCCTGGGCAACCTGTGCCAGTGTCTCACCACCATCACAGGGAAAACCGTTTTCCTAATATTTAACCTAAATTTCCCCTCCTTCAGTTTGCACCCATTGCCCAATGGGTACATTTATCAGAGTTCAGAAATGTGTGAAGCCAGAGCAGAACACACAGGCATGGTAAGTTCCATGGCCTGCTGGAACTGCAGTGAAACTCTGATGCTGTGCTTCATGGCCTTGTCCCCTGCAGTTACCACCAGACTGGCTGCAACATGACTGTTTGCTGCAGGTGTGAGCCCAAAAGAAGCTCCAATACACAAAGTACATTCCAGCTCTGTTGGAGCTCCCTGCAGTACCAGGAGATGGTTCACACACAGTCCTGATACACTCCATGATCCCTCTCCTCTCACCTCCCACCTGATCATTAGAACAGGCCAGAAAAGTGATGCCAAACCTGTTTGCAAAGCTTGAACTTTGTGTTCGGCTTCTTCCAGCTTTGAGGCTGTTGACATCTGTGTCTCCTGCAATTTCCTGTAACAGGGAGAGGAGAGGTGAGAACAGAGCTTGTAATCACGTTAAACAACTTACTTGTGTTCTGCAAATTTGGAAGATAGAGCGATTAAACGTCTCAACTGTAATCAGACAACTGCCAACACCACACAGGCTACAAGGTGCTTCGATGGGACCCATAAATCATCTCACTGTTCATACTTTGTGGTCCCACTTATTAAAATTTTAACAGCGTAGCCACCTCATAACATAAGCTGTGAACATTATACAAGAGTTGACTGCTATATAAATGACAACTTTAGTGGAAGGTTTTCTTGAGCATAATTTGTTTTGGAAATGTCACACACATTGAGAAAATTGTCACCAAGCACCCTCTGTTGTACAAAGTTAGTACAAGAAGAATGATATATTTCCATTTTAGTGTCATCTTGAAGGGATTTGTTGCCATAACTGATTGAGTGAATAGATGCAGCAGCTGTTTCATCAGAGCTGTAATGGGTGCCAAATGCAACAATATTATTAGCTGCTCTTTAAGAAAACACACATATTTCCAAACAAATCTCACACTGATCTTTTCTCTAGAACATGAGCAAACCACTAATAGGTTCACATTTCCTCTGTCCACAGGCAGTATTTCCCTGTTTGTGCCCATTATAGCCACTTCACCATCACCTGGCCATGCAGACACTGCACTCCTTGCTAAGGGTCAGGCTAGAGGAGTTAGAAAACTCATCTTGGAAAGGAGCTGCTCCAACATCTCCCAGGAGCTGTGCTTTTACAACGTTGCTTTTAGGATATTCTGCAGATTTCAGAATTGTGAAATGGCTTATGAAACTAGCAGCATCCTGCTTGCACTCCATAGGGTGCAGAAATTTATTCTCCAACACTGCTGACCAGGTTAATAACTATTTATAGCGAGAATCATGCGTCAGTTCCCTTCATGCTGAACTATATACTTTGAGAGCTCAAAACCCTCTCTTATACTCACTTTTATTTGCATTTCATGACCTGTCATTTTATTTTAAAGTATATCTAAATTGCACTTGTTAAAGCCACTGCTTACAAGCTACTTATCAAAAAGAAACCACAGCTATTGATGAATTAAAAACAACTTTGTATTCACTGGTAGGTTCCTCCCACTCAGACCTGAATTTAAACAACCAACTCTCCAGCTAAAAAGCACATATAAACTGAAGGTTTTCCACGCTATGTTGAACATATTATAGCTTCAGTGTTATTGCTCCACGGGAGAAATAAATTCTCAAGGTAGGGAATGCAGCCTGGAAGAACTCCCTCTTCAGCCTCTTGGTCTGACTTTTCTGCCCACTAACCTAAAGATTCAAACACTATCTGGTCATTTGCAAGAGATTAGAAATGCATCCAAAATGCTTATAAAAAATCAGTAATATATCATTAAAACCCTCCTTAATTTTGACATGTAGGAACATGCAAAACCTTTCCAGGATAATTCAGGCACACATCCCCTTTCACAGACATTACCATGGGAGCAGGGGGTGATGCATCTTTCACCCAGGCTGTGGGTACAGTGCTCCATCTCAACCAGCTCAGGGTGGTTCAGCCTGTGCCCCAGCTCTGACACCCAGAGCAGCACAGCAGACTGAATTACACTGCCTGCTAATGGAGACAGATTAGTGTCACTGAGGACAATACAGCCAGTGAGGAATAAAAGCAGGTTTGCACCTTCTCAACATGACACCCCCACACTGCACCATGGCACAGAAACAATCTGTCCTTGTTTCTCTTCCACACTCTCACGATTGTTTTTCTGTGCAAAGTTGAGTATCAAATGATTCCATGTCAAACACATAAATCGCCAGAATCACTCAATATATGAGCTGTCTCCGTGCACCGGAGAGTCAGTCCTGGCTGGGGAGATTAAACAGAGAAATACATCTCTCCTCCTCCACAACACCCACAGCCACACACACACACACTCACCTCTCCTTCTCTGCAAAATCATTTTGTAACTTTTGTTCCTTTTCAAGGGCTATGTTCTCCGCTTGGTTCTTCAGGGTCTGTTCATACTCTCGGATTTTCTCTTTAAGTGCTTTTATTGTAACCTCTACAGAAAAACAATAGGGGAAGAATGAGTTTACACAGCTCCACGTGGTTCCACAACACAAGGCTTGCTTTACCCTGTAGGCTCAGTGTGTTTTAAACTTTAGCTCTTCAACTCTGACACAAAATCAATGGATATGAGTCCCTTTGGAGACCTTTTACTCCCTAAATGTTAAATTGAACTTTAAGTGTTTAGGTTGAGAAGGATCAATGGAGTTTGCTGGAAAGCAGAGTGAAGAAGGTTCCTCTAACATGACTTTTTTTTTTAAAAAAAAAGAAGGAAAAAAATCAATTGCAAAATATAATATCACTTTATTGACTAGTCTAAAATTAGCTCAGTGCTGAATGAAGATTAATAAAGTCCCAGTGTAAGTTTAAGTATGCATTTACACACAGGACACTTAATACACCCAACTGTGCTCATGCTCAAAGAGACAGTTTCACTCTGCCTCATGCACAGAGACAATCTCACACTAATTGAACAAATATCTGGGATGCAGCTACATTCTGCTCCACAAGTGATGAGAAATAAGGCAGTTGGGATCTAACTGGCATTACCAGCAGGTCAGACCCACCAGACACACTGGAGCCCTGGACAGCCAAAGGTGCTCTCACTGCCTCATCATCCACACTGGGGTTTACACCCAGGCATTAATTATTTTAACTTTCTGAGTGCACTTGTAGCCTTCCAAGGACTTTGCAGAAAGCTTCACCTCAGATAAAGAGCTATCTTGCATCTCCCATGCCCAGGAATGGAGAGAAGATGCACAGACCTGCAGAGTTATGGCACAGCATCTCGTTACTCACCCTGATCCATCCCTACGTGAAAGCCCTTTGATCCCACCCACAGGAAAGGACTGAATCCTTATAGGGCTCAGAAGAGGAAAAGCAGGACATTCACCAGAGTATGCTTTGTAACAATAATGGAATTTGGAAAAAGCCTTAGACTGCCAGAAGACTTGCAGCTAGCAACGCATTTCAGTGTACTCACACAGGGATGCAGGGGGGGTTAAAGACATCAGCTTATTAACAGATGCCATTCACATTGCCTTAGGAGAAAGAAAAACTATTGGACATAAAGAGCTTTATATTCTCCATAAACATCACAAGAAGACAAATTCTAATATGAAAAGTAAAGCCTATGGGCTTGGGAGAAAAACCTTGATAATATCACGCAAACCCTTTCAAAGTCCAGACAGTTAGACTTGAGTGGAGAACTGCAGACAGTGGGGAGCAAGTGACAGGATCTACTGTCTGGGCATTACCAAGGGCAGCTTGGGCCACTGTGACCACAAAAAAAGGGGGGGCAGAGTGGTAAAAATGCTTGCCAGCAAAGCAGCTGCCTCTGAGTGAAGGAACAGGATTTTGCTAGCTGTGCAAAAATCAGCTGAGGCTCATTACTGAGTAACAGGCCATGAAAAGGACACGTCACTGCTTCTGGGTTGTTTTTTTTTTAAAGCAAAGGGAAATTCTTCCCTGAGATCTGGGAAGTCATACAAATTCTGATCTTTTCCTGAATCAGCAAAGGATGCTCCTTCACACAGACAACAGGGATGCTCATCTGGATAGACCAAGGATGCACTCTGTACTGGAGACACCTCTGCTCCAGGTATTTTCAGACATAAATCTGCAAAAATAGTCAGGAGTGTGGAGAAGCAGAGAGCAAAATGATCTCATGGAAACACATATAATTGCACCCTGACCAAGTGTGAATGTCTAATCTTAAAAGGAAACAAAGCTACAAAAATGAACATAAGAAGTACACAAATATGTGGAAAAATATAACTTTTGTAATAAAATCTGGCAAAGCTACAAAAATGAACATAAGAAGTGCACAAATATGTGGAAAAATATGACTTTTGTAATAAAATCTGTTTTTATATTTAAGCACCTAACAACAGATGTATTGGACAAGTACAGTTTAATTCTCTACGCTGCTTGAAGCACTAAGTGCCTTCTTCAATGCTCAGGTCAGCTAAAGTGTGTCAGCCACTGCCATTTCTACCAGTTTTGGAAGAAGTTCTTACAGACACTGTATAGCTTACACACAGCCCTCCAAACAAAGAGATTAACTGATCAAAGCACCCTTAGCTAACAACAGCCTTTTCCCTGGATAGCTTATTAATCCCTGTTTGAAACAGAGAGTAAAACTCTCGCACTGGAGTGAAAAAACAACGCAAAAGCTACAGTGGGAAAAGGGAAAGGAAGTGAGAGCACACCAGGGAAAATTAAAAATGCCAGTTTATGAGTGGTTGCAGCAAAAAACTGGAAGTCAAGAGCTTTTCCACTTTCTGGGATGAGCCTCTATGTCATGGCTGGATGTGCAGCCTCAGGAAAACTCTGCACAGTGAATGGCAATTATTGTACCTTTCCAGCAAAAACCACTGTTGGGCTTAGAGCATTAGAGCTCCCACAGGACATCCCTTCCAGTCCAGCCCCAGTCTGGCATACTGGTCCCTGCCCTCTCCACAGCTCACACCCTCTATGCTAAAACAAAATGTATTTCAAAATATGGAACTGCGTATCTGTTCCTGCAGCTGAAAGTGAGATGTAACACAACCAACTTAGCTGTCAATGCACCTTTCAAATGTTACTTGGGTGCAACATAATATAAAAATTGGGTTTACCTTATGGAATTGGGTTCCATAACATAAAAAATAAAATGAAATCTCCATTTTCCCAAATGCCAAGACAATTTACCTTTCCACCATCCAGAACTGGGCATTAAACACAGACATGTACAATCCCATGGATAGGCAAGTAGGTGTACACAACTGAGCAAATTTTGTTTCCTGGTGCAGGAAACTTCATTCTGAATCACAAGAAAACTTGAACAGTTTTAAAGCCAACAGGCTTTAAATCTCACTGAGAATTCTGTGATTTTCATGTATTCTGGTCTCATTAAAACTTAAATAATTAAACAGTATTAGCTTGTATTTACATTGCTCTGAGGATAGTCTCTAGAGTCAATATAAAGTACATATGCAGAATGTGCTCCTGTAATACATTTAGATAAGGGAAAAGAGTAGAGAAAAAGTTCCATTTTGTACAGATTTGTATGTGTGTAGAAAATACAGATTTTTGTATATGCCAGTGCAAGATGTATGTCCCACAAGCATCCACACCCACATTCAGCCTGATGTCAGCACCAGCACTGCCTCTCATAAATGTCACATATAATGTCAGTCAGGTGTGAGTTTCAGTGTTGAAGGCTACAATCAAATATGCAAAACAACAACTCCATCCTGACTTGGTGCTGCAGCAGATCAAACTTTCAAAGAAATGCAAAGAGCCTACCCAAAGTTGTATCTACACATAAATACAGAAGTGGCTGTACTAGACTACTGTACTTTCTATACTGAATTTCAATGCTACTGTCAGTTCTAGCTGTAAGAAATAAAACTGACTTTAATCCCTATCTTCAAATTTCAGTGTGCATTAAAAGCTGATTAAAAGAATGTTTGCAACCTACCCTGATTTTTCACCTCGGCGAATTCCTTATTGTATTCCTCTAGAGTTTCCCTAAGTTTCTGGTTTTCTGTTTCAATATCGTGCATACGTTGAACCTTCAGCTGAAGCTGTTGCCCTAAATCCAAGGCTGGAACTGGATCTGTAAGAGAAACAGTAAAATAAAAGGTAAGGTAACAGGAACACTGATGTGACTCAAGCAGTTTGGAGAACAAGTGTCCTTTTTTCTCTATTAATATCCATTTTAGGGCCAGTAAAGCTCTACTATGAGTTATCAGCTTTGTATGTTCCTCACCTCATATCCTGCAAACTTAAAAAATCAGGAATATTTCAGTGTACCTATGTTACCCTTTAAATGTAGAAATAGGCTGAGGGAGTTGGGATTGTTCAGCCTGGAGAAGAGAAGGCTCTGGGAGGCCTTAAAGCCCCTCCAAGGGGCTCCAAGATAGCTGGAGAGGGACTTTGGACAAGAGCTTGGAGTGACAGGACAAGGGGGAATGGCTTCCCACTGACAGAGTCCAGGGTTAGATGGAATATTGGCAGGAAATTCTTCCCTGTGAGGCTGCTGAGGCACAGGCTCAGGTTGCCAAGAGAGGCTGTGGCTTTCCCATCCTTGGGAGTGTTCCAGGCCAGGCTGGATGGGGCTTGGAACAACCTGAGCTAGTGGAAGGTGTCCCTGCCCATGGCAGGGAGATGGAACAAGTTGGTCTTTAAGGTCCCTTCCAACCATTCATGAAATTAGGACATGCCTCCTTCACCCTGGCATTAATCCACAGGGATCCTGTTCCTGGGCACAGACAGTCATGATACAAAGGCACTTGAGCTGGTCAGTTTTGCATTTCTGTTTGCAAAATGAGAATCAGAAATATTGTGTGGATGCAAATAATTCCCTGAACCTCGAGTTTGGGGACTCTTGTTCCCTCTTCTTAGACTCTTAATCAACTAAAAATCAGAAATCATTTTGAGTGTCCTCTCAGTATTAATTCTCTGATATTCATCCTCTTCTGATAAAGAGGGTCCTCAGCACACCTGACATGCACATGTGTGATTTATTCTGGGACTTCTTCCCAGTCAGAGTAGGAAAACGCTGGAGTGTGATGGACTTATAAAAGATTATTGACTATATTTCTGCTGTGGGCGCCAGCATCTCTTGTGAAATGGCTGCAAAGATTTAGTCTCCTGTTGAGGAATGCTAAACACCAAACTCAGTGGATCAACAACAGTATATATTAGGGAGTTCACTTAATTTTCAACCACCACAGTCATTAATTTTTCAGACCACCCTCAGTCTCTGGAAACACATAATAAGTCTATTGTACCTCTGTTAACACATTAAGCATGAGCCTGTGTGTTTTTTCAATATGCCAACGTTGCTTCATAGTTTATAAAAGAATAGCACTGGGTTATGTTGAGCTCAGAGACATTCTAAGTAGCAGCCTGCTGCATTTTGTTACTCTGGTTCTTCAACAGCTTATGGCATTACCCTGTTCATAATACAAAATCTAGGTTGCTTGTCATCTGTTCTCTGTACATACATAGTTTATGACTACATAGCTTTTTCATTTATGCTTTTTAGGCCAAATACTTTTGGTTATTATTATCTGTATTAAAATATTTATAATAAATCAAACTTAAAATGTTATTGTGGCAGAGACAGGGGGGTACAGGTAAGGAATTAAATATAAAGCTGAAGTCAGAGCAGTAGCACGAGTTAAAGGCTCTGCAGTATTTATGGCTGGTCCAATTACGGTGTGGGCTGTCACAACATCACACTGCTCCCATGGAGGTCTCCGACCTTCATGTGCAAGGACCGTTTTGTCACACTCCTGCAGCTCAGCACTGCTCCCAGCACAGAGCCAGCCCAGGACATTCATCTGCTCAACATAAAGAAAGGCTGGATTGTCTCCATCCATCCCCATCTGAAACACTTACAGGAACTGGAATCGTATCAGCTCAGGGATCTTAAGCTTCAGCTATGGCATTTCTATCCAACAGTGCTAAAGTGCCACACTGAAAGAAACTGAACTTTACAAAATTGTGGGTGCACTTTGCCCCCTCTTGTTTTCCCGTGCCCATTGTGAAAAGCTAGGACACCCACAAGAGGTATTTTCCTCCAAATACACAAGGCTTTTTATATTGAAATCAGCAAAGAATTAAGAGACAAAAATAACATAGGCATTACAAAGTGAATAATGACTAAACCTTTAGTCAAATTTGCAATCCCTGAGAAGCTTTATGTACAAAATGAAAATGCTTCAATCTCATAATTATTCATCAGGACATGTATATTTAATTTAGCTCTATTAAAGGTTAATGTTCAAGTAGCAAAACAGTGGCAGAACAAACAAAATGTAAAAAAAGTCTCTGTGCATTAAACTTCAAACTTCGCTAAAGCCTATTTGAAGGACTAATGGCCTAGAGCCACTAAAAACTGCTGGAGGACATGTGAAAAAACCACAGCTGAAGCACCTCATAGACTTATTCCTTATAAACTGCATTAAAGAAAACCAATCATTAGATGACAATAAAATGACCAAGACATTTCGGGCAGAGAGACAAATCATTTCTCATGGCAAGCTCCAACGTGCCCTTTTAGCTCCAAAAAACTAAACCCCTGTTATTTCTGGAGTATTTATAAACACTAATTAACCTGAAACCAGTATAAATCTTACAGTCACAGCAACTTCTTTTTCACCTGAGTGGAGTGGATTTAAAAATAAAGCAAAATACTCTCCTTTTCCTAACACATGCATGCATGGAAAAGCATACCTTTTTATATTAACCAGGCTGACAAAGTATGTTTCATGTCATTTAACAGGAGGTCACTGAATTTTTAAACAAGCAATGGAGCAAAACTTTCGATTCATTACACAAACAACAGGCATACAGGGCTCAAAAAAAAATAAAATCTAGTGGCCCTGGCTTATGGAGAGAGGTGGAGAAGGAAATGCCCTTTCTACGGTCTGTAAAAGAGAAAAATCACCTCACTGAACACTGACATGTGGAAAACTCTTCATGCATTACTCTCTTGCTTTGAATCTTCTCCTGCAAAAGTTCAGAATCTCTGCTAGGCACAAGATAAGTAAGACTGAGAAAACTGGTAAAAAGAATCTGATCATTCAGAACTCAAAGAAGCATTTTGCAAGATCATTACTGCCCAAGAGTAAATTGAGATGTCTATTTTGATACTAAATTTAGTGTATTTTTTTCTACTGCTTCCTATTCTGTCCCTGTTTTCCTAATCCACTTGTTGCATCCCATACCCACAGAGAAACCTCTGCATCCTGTGTCTGTAGGCAGCACAGCACATCTGGATCCCATCCCTGACAAGGCTCCCTTCCCACTACCACAGGAGAAACAGCAAGTGCTGTATTTTAAACCCAGGATCTGCAAAGCCCATTCCTGCCCTTCCTTCCCAGTGGATTGTCCTTCAGAGCACTTCTCCAGCAGCTCTGAGCACATCCCCACGCTCACTGCTGCGACACACCACACCATCCCCTCGCAGAGGAGCTCCTGTCCCCACAGAGGAGGTGGATGGACACGTCTCAATGAACACACGTGACAAAATGAACGTTACAAATGCAAGGTAAATTAATACTTCACGTCAAGTGAGCTGCTGCAATGCAGCTGCAGCAACACCTCTCAGGCTGTTCTCACACCACACATATGCCCTGATGATGAATCTTTTCTGAAGAGCAGAGTAGGGCAAGAAAACCTTTCTTTTTTTTTTTGTGGGTTTTTTTTTTTTTCTGCTGCTGCATGCAAACTACTGACTTTACAAACAGTTTTAGATGGAAGTCACAGATGGATCTCACCCAAACTGTGCATTACATGAGCAGGGAGAGGCAGCCCCTCACTACTCTGGTTTTGGGTGTCACAAAACAGGAAAGATATAAAGCTACTTGTGTCCAAATGAGGATGATGAAGGGTCTAGAGAGGAAGTCATACAAGAAGTGGCTGAAGGCACTTGGCTTGTTCAGCCTGGAAAAGAGGAGACTGAGGGGAGACCTCATAGCAGCCTTCAACTTTCTCACAAGGGGCAGTGGAGGGACAGCACAGATCTCTGCTCTCTGTTCCCACTGACAGGACCCAAGGAGAAAGCATGAAGCTGTGTCAGGGGAGGTTTAGGCTGGATATTAGGAAAAGGGTTTACTCAGAGGGTGCTTGGGCACTGGAACAGCTCCCCAGGGTAGTGCTCACAGCCTGACAGAGCTCAAGGAGAGTTTGGACAATGCTCTCAGGCACAGGGTGAGATTGTTGGGGATGTCCTGTGCAGGGTTGGACTGGCTGATCCTTGGGGTTTCCCTTCCAATTCAGCACATTCTCTGGTTCCATAATTCACCCACCACCCCACATCACTCAGCCCAAACCCAACCTCAACCCCAGAGACACAATAAGAGCCACCAATGAGTAGCTGAACTTCCAAAGTGAATTTTCTTCGGGAAACCCCCATTTCTCCCTCATTCTGTGAGCTGGAAGAAGACACAGCTCATAAAGTCAAGAACCCAAGCCTGGTGTTTGCTCCAGGAGTAGAGTCTCGGGGTGCCCTCTCCGGTCACTCGTGGCCGGGGCTGCCCCCGCGCGCCCCTCGCCCGGTGACATCCCACTCCCTCCTGCCTTCCTTTTCGCCAGGGCACTCTGGGCTAATGTAATCATACGATTACATAATTAACCCAGCTGTCTCATTAAGAAAATCAACTGGAATTCAGGGCATAATTAGTCATACAGCAATTAGCATGCTGATGAGCAACTGATGAAAAGCTGTCTCGATATAGAGTATGCTGGGACCACCCTCGTTATTTAAGGCGAGGGGGGAAAAGCCCACCTTAGCTCATGGAAAAGGAGCTCCTGTGGGACAGGAGAGGAGTAAAAGTTCACATTTAACCCTTTGACCACGCTGTGAGCAGGGAAAGGTCGCTCAGCCGCTCTCTCCGGCACGGAGGGGGCGACGGAGGGATGGGCTGCGGGAGGATTTGCCAAATGAAGTGGAAAAAGTGTGTCATTGTTTAAATGTACATTCACAGCGTGTTGGGCAGAGTTATCCCCTCTCCCCACACACAGATCCATCTCTCCACCCGTGTGTATCTGTCTCCAAGGTGGGAGCTGTAAAGCCTGGCCGGGATCGTGCCGACGGATCGGGCGGCACTGCTGTCCCAGGGGCACCACGCGTGCTGCAAAATCATCCCAACCTGGGTCTTGCCACATGGTGTGACCCTTACAGATGTGCCAGGGGCTGCAGAAGTGCCCAGTGCCCCACACTGCCCTGCCCGGGGCCCTGGGTTCACTCGCTGCTTATTCATGAGATATATACATAGAAATTCATCGAATCACAGAATTTTAGGGGTTGGAATGGAACTTACAGACAGATCATCTAATCCCAAGCTCCTGTCCTGGGCAGGGACACCTCTCACCAGAGCAGGTTGTTCAAGGCTTCATCCAACCTGGCTTTGAACACTGCCAGGGTTGAGGCAGCC
>NW_008679092.1:50120-56467 GCF_000695815.1 Acanthisitta chloris | reverse complement strand
CCCCTGCCATGGGCAGGGACACTTTCCACTAGCCCAGGTTGCTCCAAGCCCCATCCAGCCTGGCCTAGAACACTTCCAGGGATGGAGCAGCCACAGCTTCTCTGGTCAACCTGTGCCAGCACCCTCACGGGATTCCATTCCTTCCTAATATCTAATCTAAACCTACTCTCTATCAGTCTGAAAAACCTAGTCTCTTTCAATTTGAATTTATTCCTTTGGTATCACAACATGGAGCTCCTGAAGAGCCTCTTCCTAAACAAAGGACTTGATTTTTCCTAACCCCCCTCCTCCCTCTTCATTCCAGGCCTGCAACACTGGAAGCGATAAGAAAGCAAGTTATGAAACAGTGCCCGAATCTAAACCTACTCTCTATCAGTCTGAAAAACCTAGTCTCTTTCAATTTGAATTTATTCCTTTGGTATCACAACATGGAGCTCCTGAAGAGCCTCTTCCTAAACAAAGGACTTGATTTTTCCTAACCCCCCTCCTCCCTCTTCATTCCAGGCCTGCAACACTGGAAGCGATAAGAAAGCAAGTTATGAAACAGTGCCCGAACGACAGTGGCAATTAATAATTTATATCGCTGGAAATGTGTTTCCTAAGGTTGGGATCTAAAAATAATTCATGGAAGGCAACTCGTCTCTTTCAACGCGACTAGTTCTGCTGCCCAAACCGCAGGGTAAGCAAAGCTCTCAGCGATCGTTCGCGAGAAACACCCACACGGAACGATAAGGGAGGGGAAAAAATAATAATCCACTCGAACACAACTTTATTAACATGATTTCAGATTTTAAAGGAGCCAAGAGTTCAGCTCTGCTGTCACAACACTTAGGTCACCAAGTAAAAGAAGTTTCTGCCTTCCTAAAAGCATCACTGCTCTTTGCACGGAATGTTCCTGCTGGAGAACAGGCCCTGGATTACAGACAGGGAGAAGCTCCATCAGCTTCTGATGCAGTAAATGCTTTCGTGGGAGGCAGCGTGTCTGAAAATAACCTGAAAATGTGTTTTAGAAAAAATAATAATTACATTGTAGCTTTTGAATATTCAAACACCTCACAGCATACTTAATTAATTCATTAATTATTCCCCAGAAATTTCAGGGGTAAATTGAAATAGCCTAGAGAGACTGAGACAAAGATTTCATGGAATAAATGAGAGCTTTGCTCCCGTTCCCCTATGACTCTGGTAGCCCAGGGACAGAAGAGTTATAGCCTCAATTCCGTTTGAAACAAAGCTCATCATCTCTCCAACTCCTCACTTCATAAAAACCATGAAAAGGTTCTTCCTTCAATCAAGAATTATACATATTTTCTTACTCCCCCATCCCACAGGACCGGGATCTCTCTCTCTTCCTTTTATTTTCTTTCCACTTTTTAACAGCGTTAGCCTCACCCTCCGGCTGTCTGAGCATTCTGTGCAGGCTGTACCAGGCAATTCAAAGCGCCCACAAGAGGGTGAGGGACTCTCATTTTCGTTACTAGTGGAAAAAAAAATAAAAGAAGCAGCTGAATCCCAAATTCTGGAAGCAGCAAAGGCAGACTGATGGGACCCCCCTGCGTGGGGCCGGGGGAGGCACAGCAGACCGGCGCCTTTCCTCCCCATTAATCACACACAACTTCCCCCAGCAGCACTCCCCAATCCCTGCAGGGTTAAATGGAATGACCTGGGATGCTATACAGCCAGTTTGACCACAATCATATAGATCCCTTGGAGAATGTGGTTCCTAGATCTGCTGGGCTGTTATGTAAAAGCATCCTTGATTTATCTCTCAACTCTACTGTCAAAAGATGCTCTGCCCTGCCCCAGATGGAGAGGCATCTCTATCCTCATATCCAAAACCATCACATAAGGCAAAGTAAATGATTGACTCCTTCATGAATTGCATTGCCATTCCCTGTATTTTCGAATGAGTAACCAAAGTAAATCCTCAGAGAAGTTTTTAATATTAAACGTGGGGTTATGCATAACAGGTAGTCCAATATTTCATGGCACTATGTCAGCTGAAAAAGGACCTAATGAGTTACAAGAGAAGCCATTGCAACTGAAAAGGCTCCAATTTGATTGTTAATGTTCTAATAATGGCCAAAGACATTGGAATTTCTGCTGCTCACTGAGCTCAGTGCAAAGGACAGTTCCAGAAAAATCACTCATACTCTTAAGTTTCTGCTTTGAGATTACAGAAGAAAAAATGAACCTTCCACGATGTTTGAAAGCATTTCTGCCACAATCATCCCTTCTCCCTCCTAAAAGCTTCTGAATAGACTTAGCACTAAACCCTCTGAAAGCTGGGGTTTATTCTAATTCCCGTTCACATTCCTGCACCCGAGAAAGGGAAAGTCCAATATTCCCACCCAGCACCATGGTCTGCCTTTTGCCCTGAACACAGCAGCACTGCTCCAACTCCACTCCCTGCAGCAACAGCCTCTGAAGGGCCACAACGACAACCTCCAGGTGAACACAACCTGTGCCCACAGGAACATCTTCTCGGATATCTTCCCTCTTATACCACATATTCTTCCTCCTTTTATTCACTGCATCCTTCCCCTTATCTGCACCTCCCCTCTTCCTTCCGTGCCTCCAGCCTACCAAGTAAAATAGGGCCTGACAACCACACAATAAATTTTTTAAAGTGTATGCTTTAGGGATATTTCTTCCTTTGAATATTTATTCCAGCTTTTACAAAGGAATTTATCCAATTATTAATTCAACGAGAAAAACTAAAGGAAAAAATGTATGAGATCAGACAAGCCCAACTTCAAGCCCCGTATTCAGGTAACGGAACTATTTGCAGTTATTTTGACATGGGTTTCAAAACATAAGGATAAAGTGAAAGTCTGGGAATGGGAATTGGCCAGGATTTTGCACTCCAGCTGAAAATAACTGTGTAAGGCTAACAGGATGCCCTACCAGTGTGCACTGAGCCAGCACAGATCCCAAACTGAACGTTCTGCTGCGGCTCTGAATTCAACCCCCAAGGGAAAGGAGGCTGAAGTGATTATGAGCTACTTGTACATTCCTCAGCGCTGGACTACCCGAAGGCTGGAGCAGCATCCCAGGCACCTCAGACTGCTCTGGAAAATAAAACAGCAGCAGCTGCTGCCCCGACCAGAACTCTGCTCAAAATCTCCAGTCTGCAGCCAGGACTCCACACTGCCCTTCCAGCCCCAGCTCTGGCACTTCTTTGTGCAAAGATCTGCAGAAAAGCTTGGGGAAAACCACTAATGCCTACAGTCCCCAATGGTTTAGTGTACAGACTTCGCTCCCAGAATTGAGGCATTTTTCCTGTGTTAATGCAACTCTTTTTTTACCTGTTCTAACTCTGCTGCTGAAGCAATAAGGATTTTGGCTCCGGATGGGATTCACTCAGCTAAATCACTGCCTGCAGCCACAGGGGTTTATCGCTTTTCACTCTTTCAGCTATTAACTATGCTCAATTTTCTGCTTAATTTTATCAGATTTTCAAGTGTGTTTCGAAAGACACCCAACTGCTCTGTCTGAGGGGGTGTGTGCCACTTCTGTGTCCATGAGCCAGTTCATTTTGCTTCCTTTTCCCCCTGAGACTGCTCATTGTAATATTGTTTTGTTTTCCCTCTAAGGTTGAGAAAAGGCACGTTATGAATATTCATTTCCCTTGTAAAGTCAGGAGCAGCAAAGCTTGTTCATTTTATGGGTCTGTTTGTATATTATTCAGATCTATTTTATTGGGAAAGGAGTGACCGTTCTGACACGTGTTATTCACAGAGGAGGAACTGCGTAAAACTTTTCACACTATTTGTAATTATATCAAACCTTTCTCACAAATGGCCTGTGCTGATCAGCCTCAAGCTCAGGGTTTTCTAACCTGATCTTTATAGGAGGAACTGCGTAAAACTTTTCACACTGTTTGTAATGATACCAAACCTTTCTCACAAATGGTCTGTGCTGATCAGCCTCAAGCTCAGGGGTTTTCTAACCTGATCTTTATGCAGTTTTGCCAATCCATTAACCATTATCTCAGACAAGAGTGCTCTAAGTATTAACTTTTTCAAATTTTCTTTTTAGTATTCCAGTTTGGGACGTGTTTAAACACAGTCCCTCGGAGTGAATCTCTTTTCCTTCTCCCCGACGTGTTTAAACACAGTCCCTCGGAGTAAACCTCTTTTCCTTCTCCCTTCTTTGCATCTCCCCTAAATTTACATCCAACCACTTCTCCCTGCCAGCAAAAAAGGCTTGTCCTGCAATTTAAGCACATCATGGGTCATCTGGGTATGTAAAAGTCTGTGTTTCTGCTATCAGGGTTGGCATTAACCTTTCTGCTTAACATTATGCTTTACCAAAAAAATCCAAACACAACGTTTGGACTCTATATGTCACACAACGTATATAAACACAACAACTTCACACACATTTAACTGCACACATATTTCTAACATGACACATTTATAACATAAGCAGCAGCTAATTTTTCTGAAGGAATAAAGAAAACCAAAATCAAACCTATTTTTCTCTTGTATCACCTTTAACCTCAGGATATTGATCAAATAGAGTTTAAATAGAATCTTCTCATAGCCCAAACAGGAATACAAGTCTGGAGAGGGCTGGAAGTTGTAAATAATCACAAGGCAACGGTGTGATAGCAGCAAGCACTGCAGCTCCCACTGCTGCCAGCACGGGCTCTGGGGTGAGGGAATGAAGCTCTTTATGGGTGAGAAACACATTTTCATTTCTGCCTTTAGAAGTAATTCCCTCACACTTACTTTGTGCTTTACTTAGTGCTTACTTGAAAAGAACTTCGTGCTTCCTCAGCTAAATCATTCCCTGGGAAAAGGAAGCTCTATGCAGGGCAGTTTGGATTTGCAAGGCTGAACTGGGATTGTGTGTGAACAAAAATACTCTGAGTAGTGATGAGTGTGTGGAAAACTCCTTTGGAACCAGCCTGTTCCTCCTTCAAATCCCTTAGTAAGACACAGCCCCCGTGGCAGGGTGTGCAATTTATGATGGCAAGGAGTAAGGGAAAGATAAAACTTCCACTTGAGCCATTTTTCACTGTTATTGCTTTTAATTGTTTTGACAGGGCACATTCAAAAAAATAAAAATCTTCTTTTTACCCTCTAGGTTATGCTATACTTTAGTTTGCAAGTCCTCTGAGCTTAAAAACACATCACATGCATTATAGCACCAAATCTGATCACAACAGAGACCAGTGAAGAGTCCCCAATAAAACCACACTCACATCCCTTTTATGCCCGAAGAGTCGTTTAGTTGCTTGATGAGAAAATTCCCATTAAGCAGAAACGAAAACCATTTATGGCTCAGCCCTAGGAGGCTGCTCCAAACCGAGAGCAAACAGAACCTACCCTCATTCTCAAACATGTATGTGCTGAAAAAAACTCAATGCTGAGTTTATGGACTGAACCAAATTCAGTTTAACTGTGCCACGTCCAGAGAGCACTTTCTGTTTAAAGGCAGGATTGTTTCTTTGCCTACACAAGAGCAACACTGAGAACTGAGCAAATCCAACTGTAACTGCACAGAAATACACACAGCAGAGAGGGAAACTCTATTTAACCAGTTCATCCAGACTCTCACCTGGCATTCCCTTGGGTCTCATGTTTCAACTTTTACCTGAAAATTCCAGTTGAGGTTTTCTTTAAAAAGAATTATGTAGTGAACGCTGTTGTCAAAAAAAAAAGCCAAAGCTGCTAACATATTATGCTCATTTTATAAAACTAAAGACAAAGGAAGCTTGAGCAGATGGAAAAAAGCTTCCTCAAAATACAGACCCAACCTCCCTTTACTTCCAAATAAATATATTCACATTATTTTTAAAGGTAAGTTGTGACAACCTTGTTGATTAGTGCAATTCATGTGGCAGCATTCGTTTTTCTCTAGCTCTCGACTGCATACTGAAAATAAGGCAATTAAATGAGAAAATTAATTCCATTAATTAAAAATGTTCAGTCTCAAGCAAGACAGAACGACCTGAGTGAGAATTACAGCTGTATAAATGTACATAAACCAAAATGTTTGCCTTGACATGTACTTTCCTTTAGGAAGGATAAATTTTGCAGCACAAAGCAAATGATAATGCTGTTTTAACAGCGTCGTAAAGCTGGAGAGAGATATATAAAAAGTCTGTTTTATCTTTTAAAGAGAAAACCCCTGATGTATATAGGAAAATTTACAAGTAAAATACCACCCTTCCCACAAATTCCTTACTGGTGAGCCTAAGTGAAAACTCTGGTCAAGTCAGGAAAGAAAATCATTAAACTTAGCTGAATCCATAAAGCATTGTAGCTGGAGTTTCAATACAGATCATTTTATAGTAAAATTAAAATAGAAGCCCTTTTTAATTATATAAAGTGTGC